>NW_020955681.1:816706-915567 GCF_003031625.1 Empidonax traillii
AATGAGAAAAGTCTGACCCATTAATTAGAGAATTAGCTTAGAGCTGGGAAAGATGAGTTCAGGTTTTGTCTGTGCTACAAATTTCCTGCAAGACACTTAGCTAAGTATTGACCAAAATTCAGCAAGACCTAAGGATCAGCAATTGTGACTGTACTTCCTCTGCTTTTGAAGCAGAATCATGTGTCCTTCATATTTCTGGTATCTTGGTTACCCACCTTAAATAATTGAGTAGTCAGAAATCCTCCCTCCCCTCATTAGCTGAAATGAATGCTGTATACTTCTCTGTCAGACGGTTCTTATGTAAGGATATTGATGGAGTGGCAGGGATGCACAAAGCAAAGTAATGCCTTGTGTTAGTTCAGATGAGTATTACAAAGATGCTGTCATGGTGACAAGTTCATGTTACCTCTTGGCGGTGTAAGTCTTCCTAATACGACCTTCTGAAAAAGCAAAGTTCATCAATCAAAATGTCACATGTTGCTAAATTTGCAGTTTAGAAATTGTCACTATAAATGTAAGTAGTAGCAATCATCACATAAAACTGTACTTCTTTGTCTCTCTCCAGACTTTGAAAATGGTTTCAAAAATGAGGCAGTAGGCTCTTCAAATTGCAGTTTCTAGGCAGCATCCCTGCTCCCGTGAACAGGCATGGCTGTTTATACTGCATGGGCTGGCCAACTGTGATTGATCACAGGCTGCTGCTGATGTTAGCATGCTAAAGAGAACAGTTATGTTAAAGCTAAAAATGCCAGGGCAGGCGTATATCACCAGTAAGAATTGGGGAAAAAAAACTTCTTGTGTTTTATTGGATATATAGCTCAGCCTGTCAGAATATCTAATCCCTAAATCATCCTGAAAATTGTTTGGGTTATAAAATCAAATTAAACATGCTCTGAAAGGTCATGGTCTCTTCACTGTGCTAGCAGCTGTGTGTATAAATCTCAATCCCAGATCAAGGGGAATACGCCACATAAGTAAAAATGCTTTTTAAGAGAAATCTGATGATGATAGAGCTGATCATTTTTGTAGCAAATGCTTAGAAAGTGTTGGAGAAATTGGACTAGAAGAGTCCAATTTTGCCAGATCATTACAGCTTCTCAATGTTGAATCCCTCCTTTTCTCCTACTCTAACATTTTATGAAGAAGGGGTTATCATGTCACTTGATTTTGATCAGTTTCTGGTACTAAATTTTAGTGGGCAAAAAAAATCTTAGCACACATAGGCACATTTTGCCTTTTTTTCACTCCATTTGAATGACTATGTATTGCTCTAACTGAAGTATTCCTCCTGAAGCCAAGGAAGACACAGAAGACTAATTTGAAAGCCAGCTGGAGTTCAGAGAAACAGTTCATTGATAAAATAGGGTTTGGGTCAGGGTTGAGTTAGGTCAGACCTATGCTTCTTATACAATAGAAATAAAGCTTTTATTAACAAGTCTACATATGAAAAAAGACTTTCATACACTGAGAAGAAGAGGCACAAAAGTACATTTGTACAGCAATACATTCATCAGTGTGCTGAAGAGTGGTGAGGAAAGGAATATATTTGATAAAAACTACAAAGATTCTTATACAATAAGTAGCTAAAGCAGAAGGTTCATGTTTTCTAATCAATCGAAGCTAGAAAGAAATTGTTTTAAAAGGAGATTTTAAAAGCGTAGTGGGAGGGCAAAGCTATGTGGAGATTCTTACAAGGTCAGCAGTCCTTTCTGTGTACAAATACCATCTATGATTCTGTAGTATGTGCTTATTAATGTTATTGCAAACAAAATTTAAAGAAAGAAGTGTGCTCCTAAAGTTTTCTTTCTTCTTTCACATACATTTTTGGGAAGGTGCAGAGGGAGTAGACACTGCCATTTCATGATCACCTTGCACATTTTGGTAGGAGGCTGCTCCCCTGTGGCCTGGGGCAGAGCAGTCCATGCTGCTCAGCAGCTCTCAGTAGTATTGTCCCCAGATAACCTTGTGGATGGATTTCTATTTCAAAATCATACAGAAGAATATTGCTGAAAATAGCATTTACTCTTGTTTTGCTCCCTTTCATGGCTTCTGGAGTGAAATTTGTCTGTCCTAATGTAATTTTTTTATATCAAAATTATCTTTGGCTAGGCTCCCTCTATAGTCAGTGGAGAGAAATAGGCACTTTTAGGGCATGATTCATTTCCTCGGAAGGTAGACATCTAAGTAGGTCAGATGAATCAGACTGTAGAATAGCACATTCCTTACTAGAGAAAATAAAGAAAACCTGGGGATCTGCTTAGACATTGATGCATGTGTTGCAGATATCTAAAGTTAAGTGAAATGAGCTTTATGTCTACAGGAACTAAGTCAGAGTTCAGAGTCAGAGGAAAATATCCTACTCTTCAGGAAGTACCTTTTTCTTCAGAGCTCCTGGTTTCACTGCACTGGGGTTCATGTTCTTTGTCATAGTCATGAGGTGATAAATTAAAAAAAAGTGTTACCCCCTCTTCTCCTACTTAGTACTTTAAGGTGTGCCCATTGAGTAGACTGAATCGTGTGAATAGGTAATTTGTATACATTTATCATCAGTTATTCCACTTGTTCCTCAGTGGAATAATTTTTTTACTACTCTCTGCTAATAATCTGCATGCACATGATCTCACCATGGTTTTGGTTAGTCCCTGTGAACAATTTCAGAACCAGATACTTTTTTCTCAATTTGAAACCTCTGCAAGTAGCAAGAGAAGTGAAGATATGCATTTAATTTAGGGTAGTAGACTAATTTAAATTGTTTCTCCATCATAATCATTACTTTTAGCTCCAAGAGTTTCACTAAATGCCTCAGTAGATAAGGTGGTTATTGCAAATATACCTAAAGTTTCCATAATAATATTTTTCAAGTGCTAACTAATGAGTTTTGCAAAAAAGGTCTCTATTGTGGTTGTTTTTACTTGCAGTATCAATCACAATAAAATGCCACATGCAAAAATGAGAAGCATTATTTATTATATATTTAAAATACAAAATCAACAAATAAAGACTCGCCTAAAACACCTGAACATCGATGCAGCTTTTTTGTATTCTTCTTCTATCCCATTGTTTGCAAAACTCCAGATCCCAGCAACCCTGCAAAACTTTTGTCAGATGCATACCCAGGAGTAGCACAGGGATAACAGCCTGGAGTAACCAGATTGCTACTGAGGCTAGCAGGTGCCAAAACATGCTGTTTCATGACCCAGTGTAAAGATGCCAAAAATAATCTCAAATGTACTTCAGTAAATAAATGCAAAACCCCCTGAGGCTTCAGAAATACAGTATGTAGAACTGTCTGAGATTAAGCAAAAAAGTTAGAAGACCAGTGTTCTAATTTCTACTCTGCAACAAATCATCTGTGTTCAGGTAGTGATGTATTTCATCCAAAATTGATATTTTGCCACTTAAATAGATGACATGGTTTTCAAAAGGAACTGGGAGCAGAACTACAATGGATTCCACAGATAAAAACATAAAATAAAGTCGAATCACATGCAAATGTTGACTAAGTACCTCTCTCTCATTTCCCCTCTCTTTCAGAGCCATAGTATTTAGCTGTCCTTTTTTATGGTAATTTCTAATGCTAAAACAGCAATAAAAATTGATTTGTAAGTTCAGGTGTTCTAAAATCACTTTATCTTCAAGTGCAAGTGCTGTAAAATCACTTTATGTAAAATCACTTTATGTAAAAATCCCTTTTTCACTTAGCAGGCTGCCCAGAGAAGTTGTGGATGCTCCATCTCTGAGAGTGTTCAGGGCCAGGTTGGTTGGGGGCCCTGACTTACCTGCTCTAGGGGGTGGCAGGGGAATTGGGACAAGGTGATCTCTAAGGTCCCTTCCAACCCAAGCCTTTCTGTGATTCTGTGACCTTACTATTAAAGGCAAAAGTAGACTCCTAGCTAAGGAACGTGTTTGTTTGATCAGCATGAAAATTACTGGCTATAGATCAAGTAAGATCCAAATGGCTGAGGTTCAGCAATTGCATTTAACTTTAAAAACTGCATTTAACACTGTGAAATTGTGAAAATCATTGAAATAGTTGGTACTATGTGTTTGGTGCATAAAATAAGATAAAGGCAATAAAATGCATGCCTGATACCAAAATATAGGTGCAGGGGTGAAAAGGAGCTAAAAAAACAGGTGAGAAATTTTATTTACATTTTAAATACTGTATTTAAATTTTAAATCCTTCTGCTACTGTAGCCCTTTGTGTATCTGCTGCTGATTGTATACTGTGTAGTATATCTAAAAGTACCTAAAAATAATGGATATTAATTGTCATAGAATAATAGAATATTCTGATTTGAAAGGGACCCACAGGGATCATCAAAGTCCAGTTCCCAGCCCTGCTCAGGACGGCCCCAAGAATCACACCATGTGCCTGAGGGCATTGTCCAAACAATTCTTAAATTCTGTTTGATGTGACCACTTCCCTGGGGAGCCTGTGCCAGTACCCAACCACCCTCTGGGTGAAGAACCTTTTGAGAGGAAACAGTGAGGTCTACCCCTGAGACAGAGAAATTATGATTGGTATAGTTTGACAATTATGACAGAGGAATGATGATTGCTGTAGTTTGTAGACATCCAAGTCTACATGTGTCCATGTAGTTACAATTTTCAGGATGAAAAAGTATTTTCAAGGTAACAAGCACTTTATCTTTTATGAATTATGAATGTAAAGCCAAGGAATCCAAAGTTTAAAAGGTAAGGTATAGTAAATGATGCAGAAGTGACAGGAACATAACCTTCTGAAGTTTATGAACATGTGGATACAGTGCCTTTTCTGAAGTACCCACTGAGCTGGCTCTATCTTCTTTATTTAAGAGATTAGAAAAGCAATATATACAGTCTGTCTATTCATCAGCAAGGCATATAACTGAGCCCTGATAAGCCGCCAGTGCAGAAACAAAAACAGAAAGCATCCTTTAAAACTGAAATTCAACTTAAATATGTAGCCGTGTATTACATATGTGATATCATATCTTTGAGTGCAACTTATACATCAGAATATGATCTCTGATTAAATATGTTGGTATAAGAGATGTAGTCACTCTTAAAGGACAGAATATTTCAAATGGAAGCCATTTAATTGATCAGATATACAGGTCTATCTACCCATATGTACACAAGTAGTCTGTGGTTTTCACAAAGTCACATCCATATGAAAAAGAGGAGGCGAAGGTTTTATTTGTTTTACTTTTGTATGTATTTGAACAGGGCTGATAAAAATAGCAGTTTTGGCTTCACATCTCTTGAACTTAATCTCGAATATAATATTTACTTGTGAGAATCAGTCATAAATTTCTCCTTGAACTCATGTACTTTGATTAATTCAAGTGGCAAAGGTAGACAGCTGGAACTACTGTGCTGTAACATAATACATAGAAAATGGTCTCTATACTTCAACCTGCTTCTTTTGCTGTTTATGATGTTAAAATAAATTTTTGGCTAAAATCCAAACTTTCTGCAGCAAATAGGAATAATTGGCAATGAAATGGCAATTTCAGTATTCCAGTTGTTATAACTCAATCCAATAGTCAAAAGTAAATTCTGTTTTTAAGTAGATGAATAAAATACAGATGGTTAATATATGTCCTTTAATCAGATCTCAGCAGGATCTTCAGTTATTTCTTATTATGTGTGGAAAATCTACATTACAGAGTCCAAACACACTAAAACTAATACGTGCCAGAATTAACTTTGTTAAGGCAAGTTAATTTAATCTTCCCCATGCATATGCATTGTGAAGACTTCTTTAATTACATGATCTCATATTGTTTTTTCTTACAAGATCTTTTCCTCACTCAGTTCACAGGATATATGATAGTCACTTAATGAGCAGCTGTTCCATATTTTGTTTTCTTGATATTTTTCAGTGTGTGGCCCTGTACCTTGTTTACTACAGAATATGTAAGCCCTGCTCTAGAGACATAGTTATTAATTATTATTAATTTCTTTTTGAGATTTTCCTAGACAATATGATTTTCAATTTATGGCTGGGGAACCACGGCCCAGAAGACTGTGTTGAAAAGTTGCCACTAATCTAGAGGACAATCCTGAGGTCCAAAAGCCTTGACTCATTACTGTCACATGGAACTTTTCCAACTTAAGTCTTCCCATCTCCAGCTATGTCTCTGAACATTCCTCACTTCTGCAAAATCAAATGCCTCATCTCAGTGAGTTACACAGAAAATGAAGAATATACTTCTAGTGACAACTGTAAAAAAGCTGGTTTGACTTACTACTTCATGTCAAGAAAAGACAGAATCCCGCTTTGTAGGCCAACATCCAATTACCTTGACCATTCTAGCTCATCTTGCAATGCTGTCACGTTTTTTTAGTGCGTTGCTTCAAAATTCTTCATCAAATGAACCTTCTTCAGAACACAGTTCTGATTCATCCTTACAGCAAGGCCATCTTGTGCACTGTGTGAGGCAGGTGTGTTCTGGGAACAATGGTTTATGAGTCATGCCATTAGTCTCTGTCATGATACCTGTTCAAAAAATGGGGGAAAATCTGGTTATATAGGTAACGTGGCACTTTCGACATCTTTATCCTTGATTTGGTCATGTTAAAGAAGTTATTTAAAAAAACTTATCTGTGTGAGAGACAGAGAGAGAGATATAGACAGAGAGAAAGAGTACACATCATTTTAAAAATAGAAACTCATAAGAGTATCTTAACCCCTATGTGAATTAGGAGATACTTGGAACCTTTAAATTCCCCACACCATATTTTACCACTCTTCTATTAAACTAGCTGCATAGAATAATATTCTCTGAAAACTGCTGCTGGAGGAGTAAGATTCAAGATACCTATTTTCATTACTATCAATCTCCACAGATATTTACTGATGGTACAGGAATCATGAGAAACTGAAATTTGGTTCCCAGAAGGCCCCAAAGGGGGTTTTAGTTATTACTGATCATTTGATCAATTCTCAGTGACCTTTCCTACCCCTACCCACTCTGTTATAACCCAGAGTGTATCCCAATCCTGTGTCTTTAGCAGGATAGTTCTATTTCTCACTGCTCCAGTGGCTTCTTGTCCCATGTTCTTTTTTTACTGCAAGCATATTCCAAGTACTTGTTCTTCACCTCCTGTCTTCTGTGCCTTTCTACAGTCCGTAGAAATGTCTTTATGTCTTCATCCCTCATTCCTCTATGATTGGATCATGGGCTTATGTGCCTCTTTCTCATTCCCACTTGCTCTCCAGCCAGAACTCCTTTGTCAAGCTCTGCTTTTAGTTTCTGTGCCTTCAACTATCTATTGCATCTCTCTTTGCACTCCTGTTCCAAATACTGCCATGAAATGTTGGCTCTTCCTCTGTCTTTCCTGTCTGCTGCTTAATTTTCCTTTGGACAGGAGGGAACTGATAGAACCCTATTCATGTAAATGTCATTGTAAATTTGAGAGCAAAGCCTCTGTTTGCTCTAGGACAACATTGCATGAGTTTCATTTCTTTGCTCAAAATTTGGACTTTAAATATAGGAGAGGGAGGTGATGCACCCATGACTGATACTCAGCACCTGATCTTATTCCAGGCTAACGTTTATGTTCCTGCTGGATACTTAGCACATCTGCTTGTACTTAGGCATTTTGGCTTTTTGTCTCCATGGCTGGTCACACTTTATCTCATCATGACTTGAATCCAGGCAGTTTCTGCTAGATGGAACTAGACTTTTGGGATGTTGCATAGATACAACCCCAGAATTCAGCACTGACATGAAACTTAATGGAGTTACAGATGCACCTCTTGACATGTCCCGGTAACAGTGGGCAGGTTAAATATCTTCACCACTCAACAGAATGTTAATGTAATGTAACAACTTGAACAGAACCTATGTAGAAAAATACTGCAATATCAATCTATGGAAATTATACAGTGTCAGATACTGTTCAGTGTACTTATTACACACTCACATAAGATTTGAATTTAGAAGGTATTGCTGGTTTATCTGGTGTCATATCTTGCTTAACACAGGCTGGATAATTTTATCTGCATACTGTTAAATCGTTCTTAGCTGAAGAAGGCCTACTCATTATTCAATCTTGAATTTAAAATATCAGATAGTGGTGGATTTACTTCTTTCCCGCATAAGTTGTAAAGCTTTGCATACCTTCTGAAATATTTCTAGAAATTGTAGCCAGCTTCAAGAGGGACTGAGATAATATCTTCTTGTGAAAGTGGTGTTCCATGTGAAATGAAACTATGTAGCACTGGAAATACTCACTTTGCATTGACTAATGATTTTACTTAATTTTCATGCTTTCAAAATACACAATTTCTTATAAACTTCACAATGCTGTCCTCTTCTTCCACAGCTTCTGGCTCTTTCACTCCATTGCACTTTGCTTTGTCATCTTGATGCCTTATTCTTTTCCTGGCAAGAAACTTGGAAGAGCACATGATCAATAAAAGAACTGGGAGGAAAAATGGCAAAGCAGCCTAAAGTTTATAATGGAGTCTGTGGGGAATATTCTAAATGATCGAAAGGATATTGGATGTGGGAGAAGACAATAATGGTGGTTAGATTTACTAGAATAAGTATGGGAGATTTGTCCTCAGTTCCCTGCCTTGCTCACATCTTCACTCTGTTGTCTCTCTGTGACACAGTTCCTTATCAATAAAATAGGAATAACACTGTCTCAGATATTAAAGTAATTGCTTTGCAGATACCATAGAAAGAGGGAAAAAAATTCATTATATTCAACCCAGTGTAGTAGTATGGCTTGTATGAGTCCTTAATATATGATTATGTCTCAAATGAGCAGTACAGCTGGTGGATTGGGAAGTTTTAAACCTAGGACAACCAAATTTTTGCAAACCTGCCTTTGTTTGCACAGTTCTAACCATTGCTTTATTCCCCCCCCCCCCAAGTGATACTCATGCTTTCGCGGTTTGTATTACTTTTTAGCTTCTCACAGCTACTCACTTCTGCTCATATTTCAACATGGCTCCTGTTCCTCCAGAATTCCCTCTACCTTTTTCTTTAAATTTGCCCATTACGAACAGCAACTTCCTTCTCCTTTGAACTGTGTGCCCCAAGTCACACAGTGAGTGTGGGCTGCACGAAGGTAGTGAGGTGTTGAGAGTGCATACACCAATGAGAAAATGAATGGAAATATAGTACAAATATATAACTACTCTATGGAGAAGAAAGTGTATAGATTTGTTTTCCCATCAGGAGTCTCTGAGTTGGATGAAGTAGCTCTTTGATCTGAAAGACATGTGTCTTAACTCAGGAAGAGTTATTTGTGGAGTTAGGAAGAGCTTAGTTGTAACAGAGGGGAACTGAGCTGAGCGCTGACCATGCCTGTACTCATTATGCTTATGATGTCGTTTGTCTTCATAGCTGGGGTAGCCCAAGGCAAATGAGAGCTCTGTTGATACTGCTGGTAATTACTGCTTTGTTGCTTAGGTTTGTTTATTTAGGGACATGTACCATAGCTGTCTATGCTGAGATGTTCTAAAACTATTTTCAAGTTATTTCTATGATGGGAAGACCTATCTGTTTTATGCAGAAAAATTATTCAAACAGCAAAATTCAACCACTGTGGAAGTGAGTTAAAGTCTCTTTTCTTTGCTGCAAGACCTGTATAAAATACCATGGCCAGATTCCAGCTCACACAGAGGATAATGATGCAGGTTTATGTGCTGTTGAAGTTCACTGATTTACCTATGGGGATTAGGGCCAAAAGTTTGTAAAGCCCAGATCAGCTACAGCCTTGACAACCACCACCACCTCACTCAGCTTTGAGAACATTGAGCAGTTCCCAGTTTACACTGGTCTTAAATATCGACTAACATGCCATGATGAATAGCTCAGACCACTTTGTAGAGCTAAGGGTCATGCTAGGTCACACTGGACAACAAGGAAAAAGCAACACTGATCCCTTCCTTCTCCAGGAACTTGGAATTTTGTAGATGCCAGCTGCTATGAGCTGGGGGTCAAGATGAATTATGAGAAAAATAAAAACCAAGACTAAACTTTTCTCTAAACAAAATAAACACAAGACATGCAAAACCGGTCTACTTCATATAGCGTTCAGAAGGATGGGATGAAGTTTCATGCTGGCTGTATTTCTTGACAAATCATGGCTTAAAATGTAGATGTGGACCAGGAATATGATCAGTGTAGAAGTGTCATGAGTTTTACTGGAGCTAGTAAATGCTGTCCTCCCACTAGATTAGTGCAAACCTGTGTGATAAATGCAGAGACAAGAAAAGGACCTTTTATGGTTCCTGGATTTCAGACATCACATGATAACATTCTTGAAATAGAGTCTAATTACTAGGGGAAAGGGATTTTACTGTATTCAAATAGAAATAATCTCTTACAGAGTCTTTTTTGTGCTGACAAACATGTTCTAGTTCATACTTTTGCATTTTTAATAAAAAACAGGGGAAATTTTCTGCTCATCTGGTCTTAATCTGGAAAGTGATGTTATTAAATTAAGAATGATGAGTCTGATTCACAGCCTTACTTATGTGAGTAATCCCTCAGTGACTACTCTATTTATCAGTGCCAAGGATATCTAAGATCAGAAAGCTCTTTCCTTTCATTTCCTAAAAACTGAAAGACAGGAATCTATTTCCAGTTCTCAGAGAAGCTTTAGGATGCTTGGGGCTTTGTCCATCATAACTGCAGTTTACACTCCCTAATGATGTGCAACATTCTTTCCTGTTTTGTTTCTGTTTGAGTGATGCATAATGGGAACTTGAGCACCAACCAAGCTAAAATTGGGGAAAGTGAAATGAAATACACATTGATACAAATAGAGTATTATTCTCAGTCAGAAGGCTTGTGTGCACAACCTGCCTGCCTTCTTTTCCATAACTGGCTGCCCAGGGAAGTGGTTGAGTCACCCTTTCTGGAGGTATTTAAAAGATGTGTAGATGAGGGATTTAGGGACACGGTTTAGTGGTGGACTTGGCAGTGCTGCGCTAATACTGGACTCGATGATCTTAAAGGTGTTTTCCAATCTAAATGATTCTATGCACTTAGGTAAACCTTTCAAAAGCAAGTATTCTTTTTTTTAGCATGGTTTGGTGAGAAGTTCCTTGTACAACTGGAATCGTGCACTGATTCTCGAGTTTTTAAAGACAGAAGATGTTAACATCAGAAAATCAGCCTAAATAAGCAACTTTGATTGTGTTTTTGATACAGAATGTGTAAGAGAGCATTTTACTATGCCTGTGCTTGCCAATTTGATTAAGGTCATGTGCCACTTAATTTTCAGGGGTTTATTTCTTAGAGACCTTCTTATTTTACAGGATACCTCTGAGAAATACATATTTTTGAATATTCAGTAGTAAAACTTGCTGTAAACTTTCAGCGAAACTCTACCAGTGGTTCCTAAAGATTATTAATGATGGCTTTATTTTTTTTTTTAATGGTTTGAAAGAACCTGACTTTTCAGTTACAAAAAGAACGCATTATATTCCAACCACATATGCACTGGGATGCACAAAGTTGCTTCCAATCACCATTTCTCCTACATTTACCTCATGTTAATAATTGGTGGGGAATATGCTAATTGTATGAGCAAAGAACGATAGTCCTGTGACTGCTGCGAGCAACTGGGAAAGATTAGAACTGGAAAAGATTAGAGTGACCCCTGAACTGCTCCTAACTGTGTGAAAGTTCTGCAGAAAAGAAGTTGTGATCTTTATTCTCTTCTTCTGCATAGTCAGGAATCTCTGATTTATGCTTTTAGCCATTTACATTGAAACTTCAGAACATGTATTTTGGTTGGCAGCACAGATAGGTAAGGTATAATTTATCAGCAGAAGTGCCTTTAGAAGTTAACATGTTGTCCTGCATCTGTTCTTTCCTTGGAAGAAGAATAGTGTTAGCTAACCTAGAAATATCATCATCATCATGGCTAGGCTTCACAGACAAAGATTTGAGAGGGGCTCTACCCACGCTTGCTGCAAGCGCGCTGATGGCTAAAAAGGCCAATGAGAGATAGACAAGTCTGGTTGCAGAAGGCGCAGCAGAAAGACTCCTCAGGTGATATCGACAAGACGCGATTCTTTCTGCGTTGTCTTTTCTCCTCTAACATTCTGTTATACCACACTTTTGGTACTGCTGTCATGCTTCCTTTCTCATAATCTTCCAGAATCCTGATAGTGTCTGTGATTTTGATCTACCCACATGAACCATTGTACATCTCTCTGATGTCAAATATTAAGTGTATCTAATCTTGATGAAAGATTTGCCCTATTTATCTCTTTTCCAGAGAGGCAAAAGACTCTGAAATTTTGGTGTGGTCATTAACATAAGAATGTTTTATGTTCATAAAAAATTCTGTAATACTTGGAAGATCAGAGACTTCCAGAAATATATTGCTTTCAGCTATGGTAAAAGGATTCTGACCTGTTCATATTTCTCTTACTTAATATTGACCATTAGAGCATGATTAGAGGGAATTTTGATAGGAAATGTAGCTATGAAACTGTTATTTATGTCTAGTTTTCCCCTCAGTTTCCTTTAGTTTTCAGTTTAGATCCACTTATCTTGATATCTTATCTTGAGGTCAGATTTCAAAGATGATTCACATTCTTTAAGACATGTACAGTATTGACTGGGATTTTGTAAAGGGCCAGACTTCTAAGCTGCTTATATAGGAAGTCTCACCTCCATTGCTGAGGCCTATGTATAAGAACTCCCGGAAATAACACTAGATACTTACTGCACTTTCAGATGTGAAATTGCCTTCTAAGGGCCCATATTATACATCAAACTACATTGAAATCCTGATAATTTCTTCATGTGCATCCAAACTGTTAAACTATGAAATGATTATTCCAGCTCTTCAGTGCAGCTACCCCTCTTCTGTCCTTCTTACACAGAATGACACAGGAATTCAGGTTGGAAAAGATCTCTGAAGGTCATCTAGTCCTCCCTCTTTCTCAAAGCAGAACCATCTTCAAAGGTAGATCCAGTTGCTTGGAGCTTTGTGCTGATTTCAGTGTCTTCAAGGACAGAGGTTCCAGGTTCCACAGACTCTTTCTGTACCCTGTCCCACCCTCATTGTGATTTTTTTGGTATTCTTTTTATACAACTAGCTAAATATGCTACTGCACTACTGGTCTTTGGGGCAGATGTAGATGCTTCTCATATTCTCTAATGCTTTTCCACAGTGATCCTTTTTTACCCTAATTCCTGACCTCTCTTACACTTGCTGTCATTTTCTCATGTTTTTCTCTTGACCATGTCTCTAGCTTCTTCCTTTTGTCATCCAAGAGTATATCAGTCTTTATTATTCCCAATCCTTAGAAACCATCCTGACTATTTAGCTGTCTGTTGCTTCCCACTGTTGCTCCAAGATGTGTTATTTGCATATTCACATTCCGTTTGTTCAAAGCATCTGATCTCTGGTGCTGTTGTAAACCCCTTCCAACTGGCTTCAGACCTTGTTAGCTGAAACCACTCTCACCAAATTACCTAATGATTCTCTCTTAGCTAGTTTCTCCTCTTCTCTCAGTGTCATTTTTGATCTCTTTAAATCTCATCAGAGTTTTTATCTTTGGCTCCATTCTTTGCTTGTTTTCCCTCTAATTCTTATTCATTAATTTAATTCATCGTTTGAAGCTTCCTGATCTGACTTCTGCTAAAATCCTACGGATTTTTAGTTTTGATCCATGTCTTCTCTCCTTTTACACATCACCTCTACAGTCCTGTCCACAAATAAATGCAATGGACGTCTGTGCTGCTGACACAGATTTATATCTGTACTCCAGATATTATAATAACAGCTCAAGACAGGCATGATTAAAAAAGGGCTTCCCTATTAGTCCCTCCTTACTGCTTGTTTTCTCAGTCTCCATCTTTTCTGCCAGGCCACTAATACAGATGTTGCTTTTGACTCAGGCCTCTCAGATTCTCCTATCAGGGTTATGTATAAGTGTTTCAGATTTCTTTCTTCCTAACATACCTAAGCTATGATTCTTAATCTGCTAATAGTAAATCTGCTGAAGTTCTCTTACAGTGTATCTACACTGTGTATTATGGTATACATTCTAAGTACCTGGCATAATGTCCATGTAGTTTTTATCTAGAAACCTTTGGCAGTATAACAATAAAAAATAATTACATATGCAACTAACATATAAGAGTGGGTAAATTGTAGTTTTAAGTATATTTGAATATGGGGCAGTTTATATAAGAGATTGAGTTAAAAGGTGATGAAGTAGACAAACCCATCTCAGAAAATCCATTTCATAAGCCTTAACTTTCACCATCGAGTTTTATTTTTTAATTTCATCCTTGCCTTTCTGCTGCACTCAGCATGTAAAAATGTGTGTTAGTTTATCCACCACTTCTGTTATCTCTGAATTTAGATTGGTGTTACTGTACATACAAGGGAAAGTAGGGACAGATCCTTTGCTTTGGGTTTTTGCATTTTAACAGATACAGAATGTTTAGTCTAAGCATAAAGTAGTCTGTTGAAACTGCAGCACTTGGAACAGTGGTATACTGGAAAACCTTCCTTCGGTGTGGCATGGCTGGGGCACAGGATTATAGTTAAGCATAAATGCAATCCATACAGTTGATTTTGTCCTTCTGTACTTTCTCATAAACATAATGCCTGTCTTTTTGAAGAAAGAGTCATCTCTTTTCCTGTGCTCATAGTTCATACTGATTGCAGTCAAGGTCTGCTGGTGCTATTGCAATATAAATCACTGTTCGGTAGTAAATGTAAATGCCCTTAAGCTTATGGTATTTACTGCTTGCAGAGAAGATAGACTGTTAAGGTGCTATTCCCAGGGCTTACCCCCCCCTCTTTTTTTGAAGCCCAAAGAGTCACCCTAAAAAATAGCACGAGGAAGTGTTGTGATTTGACTGCGAGTCCACAGGATGCTGGTAACAATCATTGCATTCATTTCACATGGGCCACTGAACAGCTCTCAGACCTCAACAGCTTCTAACTGTTACTTCAGCTGGGATGGATTTGAACCAGTAACGTAAAGGTGAACAGCCCTGTGGACCATTATCTGTCCCTAGTCACACAGACCTCTTTTGCCTGTCGTCTTAAATTTGTGCTTCATCAATGAATGTGATTCTAGCACAAAGCATCCAGAACTTTTGATATGGACTACACAGACATTGTAAAGCACCTGGGGACACAAAAGGAGTTTCTCTTAATAATTCAGGATGACTTTAATGCAGCACATAAACTAGATTTTTTTCTACATTTAGTGCTTAAAAGTCCTGTTAGTTTCCCCCCTTATTCTCCTACATCTTACTGTACTTTCCAATAATATTTTTGTGCTGATGTGAAATTTTATGAGATCGTCTGTAGAATTTTTACTTTTAATTTAACTATTATTTTTCCTAACAAAGAATATTAAGGTAAAAAACAATGGCAAGAAAAATTAAATTATATCCTCTGTGCTTTATTCATTCACATTATCTCTGTTTGTGTGTGCTTGTTTGTGCATGTCCACATCCTTATTATCTTTTTCTGGAATAAATTTCTGGGGTGTATTGCAAACTCTATACAGCAGTCCTGAAAGGAAGGACCAGCCTAGCTGTACTTTTAAGTAAAAATGTAGGACGACATACATTCTCAATACGTAATTACTGTAATAATTTCGTAACCACACTGGTACTGTAATGCTGTAACTGTCGTAAAACCCAAGTGGCTTCTTTTGAAATCTGCATATTATGCTCTAAATGCTTATTTAATAGAAATTATGGAAGAACAGTTATTTGTATCTTTCAAAGCCACAGAGAGTAGTTACTATTCCAAATCTCTGTATCAAAGGAGACCCCAACACAATCAACCAACCAACCAACCAACCAAAAAAACACTGCCAATAAAAAAAAAAAATCAAAACTATAAGTAGTATTTCTAGGGAGGTTTCAAGCTTACAGATCAATATCTATTCCTGTTACTTGGGAGGGTGTATTCTTTACACATTTAGGAGCACATTTAAGGGTTTAATTCAATTAGAGGATAGTTTGTAGCTCTGCAGCATGGAAAGCCATGTAAAACCCTGGAAGCTGTGAAAATTGGCTCCACACCCAGTTAGCTCATGCCGCAAAGAATTAGCTGAAATGAGAAGGCAATTAGGAGCACAACTTTTATGCAGCACTAAGCTGTAGGCACTGAGTTAGCCATCCAGGAGTTGTGCAGGCTATACAAATGAATTCTTTGGCTACGGGCACAGGCATAAAAGGAAACGTTGTAAATCTGTCTGCTGTTCCCACCTTACTGCTTACCTGTAATGGGGCAAAAACCAGTCTGTTTTTGGAAGGGAGCTGTCTGTAGCTCTCCATAAGTATAAGAAGACCGACCTGGTGGTTATGAGTCATTAGACTGTGGTCACCTATTAGCTGATTTTTAGCAAATACCCTCAGAGCAGTATTCACATATTGGATTCTAGGGCAGATCTGTCACTGTCAGCATTTTTTTTCTTTTAACATTGCACTTCTGCATAGTACTTAGATGGTGAATCCATCTTCCACATCAAGCTCAAATACCAGCCTGCATGGTGAAGCTCACTCTTTTTGCTGTCCAGACTGACTGGATGTCAGCCAGGTCTGGCCCACCTCTCTCTTAGGGCTTTGTTAGCACAATCTTCTGCCTGAGCCAATTAAACCCTGACCAAATCTGCTTTGTGTTTTGCCGGGTTGGAGCATGGGCAAAAGAGCTAGGGTCTGTTACAGTCCTGGATGTGCACAGACAAGCCCAAAAGGAGGGCTTTGTGGCCAGACAAATTATTTTTGTAAAAAGAGGTTGGCAGCTCTTATTCTATAGATCCAAAATTGCATGAGCTCCCACAGCTTCTATTTTATTGACAGGGGTTTCTGTTTTCCACCTCATTGTGCAGGGTCATGCTGAGCGCCTCACTCTACAGATTAGTGCCCTCTTTAGTCCCTGTGTTAGGAGATGTTCAGCTGGGGAGGCTCTTTAACTACTGCAGAGAGAGCAGGATGTGCCCCTGGATGTTTATAACACTCTTTTGAATTCCTCAGACAAAATGTAGAGTACACGTACAAAGTGTTGTTATTTCAGGGTTTTTCAGAGCAAATATTGAGTACCTGCAGGAAAATGAATTTAAGCTGCAATCGTGTCATTGGTTTCTGTCTCAAAACAATCAGGGTGCAGGATCTGATCCATAAGCAGAATATATATTTAAACAGGGAGTTTAAAATCAGTTTTTTAAGAGGTCTGAAAATGTGTTTTTTCACTCCCTGATCTGAATTTGGCAACAGCATAATCCCTGGGGGCTGCCATTTCAGTGATAGTTCCAACAGAAGACTTGGCCTAATGACCTGTATCAAAGCAAGCAGAACAGCGCTGCAGCCAGACACACAAAAAGCTGCTGCCACCAGGAGACACTGAGAACTGGGGATGGTTTCTAGAGCCACTGAGAACTGGGGATGGTTTCTAGAGCCACTCAGATGTGGGATTTGCCATCAGCTCTGAGTTTATTCTGAGCGGGGGGGTTGTGTAAGAAGCAACACAAAAAGCACAGTAAAAGTTCTTGAACTTGTGGAGAAATGTGAAAAATCTAGTGCTGCAGCTTTGATTTCCTTGATCTATCTTTTGATTTTCAGATTCCATATTAAAACATGTTAGTTGTAGGTAATTTAAAAATAAATAATTATCAAAGACTTAGCCTTTGATTGTTAAAAAATAAAGTGAGTTTCATTTCTAAAGTAGTGAGGTCAATATTTTGAGTGTTCAACCATCCAGATTTTTTGCACTCTAGGCTCTAAGGCATTTTGGATTTTCCTCTTAAAGTGCTCCCCTGGATGACCAATGCAATATATTTCTCGTAGCTGGATGCCATAGAGGAGAAAAGCAAATTCCTGTTATTTATACTAGTTTTGAATTAGATCAGACATCGGAGAGGTCACTTAGGGAATTCCCTGAGCATGGCAGTCAGTCTGAGTTACACATCTGTTGTGCTAACCTGAAGTACATTTACTTTTCACTTAATGTGTTGCACATAGTTCATAAATTCTGGTATGTCACCAGTTCTCTTTCTAATGGCATTGATTATTCTCTTGTGATCACAGCAGTGGTGAAGAGCAGGTTAATTTTTTGTTAAAATATGTAATTTCTATTGTTAGATGTCTTGTTATTTTTATAGAGCATTTGCCCTACCTGTGTTTTACAGTGTTTTCACAAGGAGCAGAAACATTTTTAGCTTTGTAGTTTCCTAAATATCATTGTTTTAGTACAATACTTTGTTTTGTACAACACAAATCTGCCATATAGCAGTTATGATTTTATTCCAAAATACTAAGAAGAATTGGTACATGACATTTAATCACTTCAAACAGAAGTTTTTCAGTACTTTTCCTCATACTTTGGTAGCTTGTCAGGTGTTTGTCTACAAAAGTTAATACTTTTTCATTTTTTAGATGTTACTTTCTTCATTTGAAGACCACCTCAAAAACTAAAGGTAGCTGGTTATACATGAAGAAACTGTACCAAAATTGCAGAAAAATGTGTTATTTCCATTTTTTTATCAGTAGTTTGAGAACAGCTTGCAATCTGCAGGGCTGTAAGATGTGATCTGGATTAGGTGACTGGATCACACTGTGTTCTTCATGAAAAGGACTACTGCTACGTTTTACCCCACTTCCCTCCCAGCAATGTCTATAGGACAAAATCCCAGCCTTTCATCTGTCCATGTGATGTGACATTCCGGATATAGTGCTGCTGCATGGCTTGTGCTCACAGATCACTTCTATGTATTCAAAAATAAAATTAGGAATTAGATTTTCATGTTGTGGTCTAAAGGAAGAGATTCATCCAGCAGGCCGAGCAGCATGTCATTTAACATTGAGCAGCTTATTCTTAGTATTGTATTTCATTTTTCTTTCTTAAAGATTATGAACTTCAGCCCCTTCCTTCACTATGGTTAAAAGTAGTAGAAATTGGTTAGTTGTCAGTTTGTTTCTGCATTCTCATGTCTTCCCTGGTCCTAAAATCCCTCCATCAGATCCATAGTATGGATTTCAGATAAGCAGCCTAAATGGTATACTGGCTGTAATGTGTCAGAGGGTATTCCCAGGATTCCTTCCCACCGCAATGTTTGCCACTGGACCTAAACCTTTAGTACAAAGGCTAATGCATCTTCATACTGGACATGTAGTTATAGGGGGGCCGTTTGATAACTGTTCCAGAGTCCAAGTATCTTAGTTGAAAACCCTTTAATTGCTTTCTGCCTAGATTTCTCCACTCCTCTTTTATATACATTAATATATACATTTATATACACTCCTCTTTTATATAGATTAATGGCAGTAGACTAACAAAGGGAAGGGGGAATCACCAACTGGGCTTGTTTTCCTGTTTCATTGTTAAGTTACTTGCAATTTAAAAAAACGTAAGGCTGTGAAGTAGGTCTGTCTACTGAGACTACTATGAAGGAAATCAAAGTACCTTTCTTAATGCTGGTGACTTAAAATACTACCTGCAGGAACTCGGGATATTGGAGTTATTGAATGCAATTTCCCTTTTTCTATGCATAAGCGGTTTGCTTAGAGTCTAATACTCTTATGAAAAAATTGTATTTTACTATATGCAGTGATCCAAGTACAGGAGGAATAAAAACAGAAAAGAAGATTTAATGACTCATATTGGAAGATGGAAATGGTACAGAATAAATAAAGCACTACCTTTAACATGTGCCAGACACAGGGGTGGGCTTTGCTGGTTCATTGGTCATTTGTGAAACTTCATTTTGACTTTGCAAAACAACCCAAACTTGTAGGAGTCATTATAAATGGCCAGATTAATGTGTCAGCCACTCTGGCAGCCACTCTTGGACACCAGTTATCTTCAGGAATAATGCATTTACATGCCTTAAAAAAGGCTGTATTTGTTTTAGTAAAACAAAATCTCTTCTTCACACTTTTGTCGTGTGATAGTTTTGCATTCTTTAAGAATAACAGAGACAGCTGTGATAGTTAATATTACTTGACATAATATTTTTCATTCTCGTGTTAACCTGTAGTCCCTTTTACCTGTTAAAATCACTTTTTCTCAATGCAGTAACCTGCAGGGGTTAACTGGAGGAGTTAAGCCTGGTATGTTTTACATGCAAAATGGAAGGCAGGGAGTGTCACTGCAGGATGTCCCCTCTGCCCTGGCAGTGCCTGTGCCCAGCAGCCTGCCCATGAGGCCATTTTACCATGGGCATGCTGGGACCCAGGTGGTGCTCCCAAAACCAATACCCTCCCTAAACTGGTCATGGGGAGGGCTGAGACAAGACAGAGACTGCTGGCAGTAGAAGCAGCTGCAAAGCAGCCAAAGCAGTGACCTTCATGTAACTATTGCTGAGCGTTCACTGCCTGGAGCTTAACGACCCTTGTGCCCATTCCTTCCTTCCCTCCTGCACAGACTCTTTGCACCAGCTTTGCTCCATGCCTGCGCTTACTTTTTTTGTCTCTTCCTCGGTCTTCCTTTCATCTCTTTCAGTGCCCAATTTTTTTACCCTTTTTCCTGTTTAGTTCATCGGTCTGTGCCCAGCCATCCATAAATGGACCCAGATGGTGATTGCTCTTAGTGCTCACCCCCTCAGCTGCCTTTTGTCTGCTCTCCCTCTCCAAACTCTCAACTTTCCTGGCAAGTGGTGTGTGATGCTCTCCGCTCACGCAGTGTGTGCACAATAATGCCACCATCCGGACTGCTCCACTGGTCTATGCTAATTAGTAAGACAATTAAGGGTGTATTATTTTCACAGTTTCTATTAATTCATTGTAAAACTATTTCAATATTATGGAGTATACTCTTGCCCTTGAAATGAGTGTGAAGATATACAAATGTTTTTTAATTTACTGCCATTGTTCACTACTTTCAATAATGTCCCAGTCACAGTCTGTCATTTCCATCTCCTCTCTGAATGAATGCATCTATTACTCCCACAATCTAATAGGAATATTAACAGGCTTCTCATAATATATTGCCCTTTATGGGGCTATACATTTCTTTACTGTACTCTTTTTGAGATGAGGAGGGCAAAATTAAGCAGTGTTCAAGTATGCAATCTAGATCAATTAGCATTGCATATTTGCAGTCTATTTTTAATGTTGCTCAATATCCTGTTTGAATTTTTCTTAGCTTTACTGTGCAGAGGGTAGATGTTTCTCTGAGAATATATCATTCACATGATTTCCACTTAATCTGGGGCAGGATGAATATTTGAGCCAATAACTCCAAAAATATGAAAGGAATTGGTGAAATACACCTGGGTTCTGGGAAGCAGCACAAGAAACAGGGGAGAATTCTAAAAAGGTCTAAAGAATTCTGAGCAGATTCTTCCCTGCAAGTGGGAATACACAAGTTGGCTTTAGAAAGTAAGCAAACACTGTAAAATATGTAGAGAAGCATCTGTGTTTCTAAAGAAAGGGAATACTGGGATAGATGCTGAAAAAAAATGACAGAATTGAGAGAAATCAGAAAAGACAGGTGCGTTTGGCCTACTAGCCTTTTCTTCTTACTAGAATGTCTAATGTTCTTATGTTTGTAACTTCTGGAATTCCCACTGTCACAACCACCCCCGTTCCAGGAAAGCTGGTCATCCCAATGGACATCCCTTTAATGGACACTGTACCGGGGGGTGACAGAGAGTGCTGCAGCCAGCAAGCAGCCCCTTGTTCCCTTTGCTCCTAAGACTGTAGGCCTGACTTCTGTAGTACACCTGATTTCAGAGCTGTAACGTTGCCAATGTCAACATGGTTGTCACAGTGGCCTTTAAAATCTGTGACCAAGAAACTAAATGGAAGAGAAAACAAGAACGAATTTCCAGGGAAATGTTAGAGTGAATGTTTTCTGGGTCTGAAGCTTATATTAAATATATTCACTGCCTAGCCTTTTCCATGCTGTATATTTGTCATCATTACTAAAGAAACAGTCTATGTGAGGCAGAAGTAAATCTGAAAAATATTTCTTTTATCCAGTGTGCCAAACCTTCCTTTTTCCCCTTAATTCCATTTCACCTGACAGCCCTTTAAAGGCATTTTTCCAATGTATGTATCTTTCCTGAATTTCTTATTTTCTCAGATTTTTTTAGTAGTTTAATACCTTTTTATTTGGTTTTATACCCATGAACAAATGAATATTGCTGTAATTGCCATGTGATTTGCTTTCTCTTGGTTTCAGTTGAATGCATTTGTCATTCCTCCTCTAACCTGTAAATGGTGAGTTCTTTGGAGCAGGTATTTTTTCACTGAATATATGCCATGCTTAAGACTTATAGAAATCCATAGCATTATATATGCTTAGAGCAGTAGGATTCTCATCCCCAGTAAAATTCATAGGAGTCGCAAGAACAGCAGCAATATAATAAATAAAACTTAGGAATGGTAGTGTTCATTTCTCTTTTTCCTGTTCATGAAATACAGATGTGAAATCTGGCAAACTTTTTCAGAGAATTCTGTCTTCTGCACTAAGTGGCTTCTGGCTTCCTAGAGCAGGTCTTCACACAGTTGAAGAAGTGAGAACATGTATAACATGTGTTGATTTTAGATTTAATTATGTATTATTCTGTATTATTTATTCATCCTTAGTGTGAGATATGATTGCCAGGAAGCAGTGCTTTCATTTGTTTGTAACCCAAACATCTGGAGCAAGGCTCACCTTTAGTGACGAGGGAGTCAGGGAGCCCTTGCTGGACATACAGAAAACCATGGAGCCTGGTGGGAGGCACCCATGAGTGCTCAGGGAGCTGGCTGATGTCATTTTGGAGCCACTCTCGATGACTGGGTCACAGTGATTGGAATAGGTTCCTGAAGACTGGAAGAAAGCCAGCGTCAGTCCTATCTGCAAGAAGGGCAAAAAGGAAGATCCAGGCAACTGCAGTTCCTCCAGTTTTTAGTGTCTTATTGGTTTGTCTTTGTTGCTTGTCTTTGCTTGCTGCTCTGAGCACTTGCAGTAGCTGGGTAAGGTAAAATTTTGCATTAACTGCATTCCTGATGGAAAACTGAGGCACAAAAGAGTAAGATTCGCTACTTTTGGCTCATTAGTTTATAAACACAGATTTTTCACAGCACTTAGTGTTATGTGAAGCTGGTTATGTCTAAAACATTATTTCTGTTGCCATTAGTAGGAGTGTCTGACCCTGTTGTTTCTGCCAGTCCAGTTGTGTGCTGCCAGGCTTGGAGCCAGAGGTGAGGAACACAGCTGGCATCACCTACTCAGTGTCTGGTTGGAATGACCTGATTGTCATGACACGAGTGCTCTGTGGCAGAGGCAGAGACAGCTGCAGAGTCTTCAGGCAGGGTTTGGCTGCCTTAACCTTTCTGTTGTGCCTCATTCTGCTCTAGTTCTGATATACCTAGAGGACGATAACCCACTGTTGCTTCATATGCTTGCATGGTAGTAATTAGTGCAGTGGAACAAATGAATCCAGCTTGGCAGATAACCAGTCTTGGCAATGTGAAGCCATATGATCAAATTCTAGGGATTTTTGTTTGCTCAGAAAACCAGAAAATATTTAACTACAAAAAAAAAAAAAAAAAAAAAAAAAAAAAAAAAAAAAAAAAAAAAAAAAAAAAAAAAAAAAAAAAAAAAAAAAAAAAACCCAAAAAAACAAACAAACCTTTAGAGGAATGATCTTAGGTCTTTTATTTTCCAGTCTTTGTGGATTTGAATTTTTAAACTTAGTGACAACTTAGTTTTTTGCATTCTGGTCATGGAAAAATCAAATCTAGTTCTTAAGAAAGTAACAACTGTAATCCAGAAATCTCCATTCTTTAGAAACTTTAACTGTATTTTTTCTTTTCATATTCTTTGTAAACCTTAAAATAGTAGATTAGTACTTACTACATTAGTACATTATATATATATAATATATATATAGTATATATATACTATACTTACATAGTACAATAAAATGTAAGTGTGCCAGTGTTGTCCCTGTTCCTTAATTTATAATTCTTCTTCAAGCAAATGTGAGTCTCATCTACAATAATGTTTAATTTAGTGATAAATTATGACATATGGAGAAGGTCTCAAAATGGCATACCAAAGCCAACATGAAATCACTAATTGCTTTCCGCTTCCACTGGAAACTTACTTATTTATATCGAAGAAAGATCAGACCTTGTTCAACTTCAGACCTTTTTTTCCTGAGATGAGAAAGCTTTACCTTGTTTAAATTATCAACTACTCACAACTTGGTCTTATATTATTATGCCATCCAAATTTTTCAGAGGTTTATATGTTGGTCATATTAGTGACCAGAGTAAAAAAATTGCACAGAATTATAATGCAAATTGTTTCCAGAGTGTTTCAGCTCCTGTTTGTTGAAGCAACACACTTCAAGGAGTGCTATATCTGTATGTATATATAAATCTCAGAAAGTGGGGAAAATTGTTTAGTTTGAATTGGTATTTTTTAGATCTAAAGTCTGTTATTGCAGGTTTTTTTCTTTCCCTTTCTGTCTCTCTTTCCTGACTTTTTTACTTATCCAGTATCAATGGTTAAAAAGAAGCAAAGAGCAAATACTGCCCTTCAGTGAAGGACTGTCAAGTCTGCGTGGGGAACAGAGAGGTGAAGAAATAGGTTAGATGAGTGGGAGCTCCTTCAATCTTTAAGTATCTTCTTGGTTTGGGAGAAGCACAGTGGGTGTGGTGAGTCAGTACGGGATGGCTTTGACAAGTCTGTATAGCGCTCTGTGAAGCCACGTTGTGTTCATGTGGATTGTGGTGGAAAGAGCTAAGGCAGGCAGAGAGAGGGAGTAATTACTCCCTGAGATTTCATATATATATATATATATATATATATTTGTGTGTGTGTGTGTGGTTTTTTTTAGAAAAAGGACCCTTGGGAACAGGCGAGGTCTGTGGAGTAGTGCTGGGAGAGGGGAACACAAAGCACGCTGAAAGACTGGATGTTTGCTGGAATCAACAAAGAGAAGCTGATAAGACAGTAGAATTTCTTGATGCTTGGAGAGCCAAATAATTTAGTTGGTTGATTTTATGTAAGAAACCTGAACTGTGTGTAATTGTGTATATGTGCCTGTGAGGAAGAGTGAAAGAAAGGTCATTTTGGGGTGGGATTCTGTGTGAGGAATAGAGTATGTAATTCCCACCTCTGTTATGTTTATTTGGGTCACTGTAAACTTGCTTTATCATGGTAGCAGCAGGGCTTCTGCGTCTGAAAAGGAGCCAGGTATTCCAAACGATGTGAATGGAAAGCCAAACAAACCATCAAAGCATGAAAATGTGCAAAATCAGAACGAGAGCATCACAGTTACATACCAATAGCAATGAGAAGAAAACCTCAGGAAGCCTGAATTAGCAATACGTAACTTGTAAACAAGGGGAGAGATACTTTGCATAAAAGGCATTTTTTTTAAATGTATCAATAACAATAAATGACAATAGGTGACTCACTAGCAACAGTAAAGCTTTAAGACTAATTCTCATTCCACTCTCTATTCAGTTTTGATTTTTGTCTTACCATTGCAGAAAGAGTTTTATTTAAATTTTGATTTTTATTTTTCCTATCTGAAAGTGTAATTTTGCTAACTAATGAAGCTACCCTTCTGAGTTGGTATAATAGAGTGGGGAATGGTCCCCTGTGACACAGTTTTTTTCCAGAGAGGAAACATCAAAGATACTCAAAAGTTTGGGTTCAGCAGTGAGGTATTTGCTTTCTGATGTATGTGTGGGAATGCCAGACAAACAGGTGCTGCTCACTCTTACATGATCTGAGCAGATTTTATGACAGGCAATAAGTAAGGTAAAATGGACCGTTTGGTGCACATTCGTTCAGGAGCAGACTGTAATACTGGGTTGTGCCATGCTGCTAATGACCAAAGCTAGTCTATATGAATGAAATCGGAGGGAAAAAAAGGTTTAAAAAAGAAGAGACAAAAAATCGGAGTACGGCAGATTCTGGTTTTAGTGAGCAAATGTAAAATAGGTCTAACCCCACTTAAGTTACTTTTAAAAAATAAGATGATTGCCGTATCTTCCATATACCTCCTCACTCCCCAAAATACACATCCAACAGCTACGGTGATTCTCTAATTTTTACACATTTGCCGTAAATCTTTGGCTTCAATAAGGTGAGTCATAGTGATGTCAGAAGAAAATGGGTTTCAATGTCTATGTCTATACAAAGTAAATAAAAAGCACCCTGGCTCCCTGTCTGGTCTTGAGGGCAAGTGACAGAGCATGGCTTACATCCATCTGGCTAAAGTTTCTCTTCACTGAAACGTGTCAGCCTTGCCTGTAGTGCATGTTGGGAACCACCCGAGGATTGCCTTAATCTCCAAACCATGCCCAGGTGTCGCCTCAGTGATAGTTCCTGTGACTCAAATGAGTGCCAAAGTGTGCACTGGCAGTTAAATACAGTTTATATATATATACTGACAGTTGCATGCCGTCGTGCCCTGGCCCTGTTCAGTTTACCAGACCACAACTGCAAAAGAAGCTTCTGTCACAATTAAACTGGTAAGAGTTGTAACTCTGGCTTGGATACCAATTAGCTGGATCTTTGTAGGACCAACCATAGAGTGAAGGGGTTGATGGTAATCCTTTCAATCTGAATATCATAGTAATAATAGTGGTGTTCTGGAATAAATACTATACCTCAAACACTGTAATATTCAACTCTCCATACTCTGTTAGAAAAGTACACATTCACTGGCAGTTTCATATCTTTATTATTCTCATTTCCTCCTTTCCATGTCCAGTTCTTTTCCATAGAATTGCAACTACTGTTTATTAGTATTTCCTATGGATGTATGAAGTAAGTTTAACCAGTTTCTCCAGCAAAAAAACAATAACTTTGCCTTTTTATTTTTTTAGTCTTTCCTTGCTTCCAAGACGGACATCTCTGGGCTTACATTGCAAACATAAATAAGAAGGACTTTTCAACTGCTTTCATCCTTATTCCAAAGCTATGAGACATTAGGCAACTCTAGCAAAGTAGAAACTTTCCACTTCAGCAGTCCATTCAGTGTAATAAAGTTGTGATTCAATACATTCTTCATCAGGAAAAGAAGACAGTTGGACTATGGAACCTCATGGTTCAGAATAAAATTTTCCAGCCTGAATATCCAATACCTTTACTTTGCCTCTGAGAATGCATATATTTTAGTGTAGCAAGGCATCTTTATATTCAGCCTACACCATTGCAACAACCACATGTAGAGGACTTGCAGGTAAAAAAAATAAATTGGAGTCTATGGGACACCTGCGTTGCTTTCAAACCTTATGCGAGGAAACAAAGGTATGTCCAAAGCAGAACTTGTAAAACATGCTGCTAATAGAAAGCTTTTGGGAAAACCTAAAAAGCACAAGACTGATACCCCGTAGATACAGGGTAAGAAAATTTAGTGTTAATATTCTTTTCACTACACGATTTTTAATAATTAAGCTTTGAAAATAATTTTTCTGTAAAAGGGTCACCCTTGTAGGATCTTAACTTGACCTGTTTGGAATCAAATCTCTGTGACTTAGTAAGAGGTAAATGAGATGAATTGCTGATCCTTAATAATAAGCAAAAAATCCGTAGGGCCTTCTCTTCCCTCTGGGTATCTACTCTGAGCATTCTTAGTAGAAATTAGTGACATTAGTGATTAATAACTGAAAATTTACTTAGAACAATGCTTTAAAACCTGCCACATTAGTTTCAGGCTTGAAATTTTTAAAATAGAAAGATTCCTGAAGTAATGTGTTCTCAGATCAAACACCTGCCTTTCATAGGACAGAAGGAGCTTTGCTGAACATTGAAAGATGCAAGAAGGACTCTTAATCAATGATATAATACTACTACTGATAGTGGAAATGGTCCCTGAACACCTTTATAAGAGGAATAAGGAATAATTGGATAATTTTGTTAAAAACACCTTTTTAATAATTGCAGTAGTAGATATATTTAATGAACTCTGTTTTAGTTCTAAATGCATTTCTGCTAATGTTTGTTTAATATTACCTACAAAATGGATTTGTGCTGTTCTTTCTCTCCCTAAGAAAGTTATTTTAAAGTTTCAATGGAAGTAGTTACACTGCTCATGTTTAGGTTTAATTTAAAAATCTGTTGCATATTTGGCCATTTGAATGACTCCTTCAAGAAATTAGAGACTGCTCTTTGAGGCTGCATTCACTGTCTGAGGAGAGATCCATATTTCATGTAGAAAATAGAGAAGTTAGCTTGATTATTTTTTGCCTCACTTACTAGCTTTACTGTGGTCTTCAGGCAGATTATTTCCCTGTAAAAGCTGTAAGCTTTTTAATTGCATGACCAAAAGATATTAAAATATTGAAAACAAAGGAAAAGTATTCTTAGAAGCTTCCCATTCTCCGTCAGTCAAGTTTTTTACAGTTTCTCATTTTTAAGAGGCAAGTAGAATGTATACACGTCCATTAAAATTATAAAACAGGTGTTTCCCAAGGTTCTATCATTCTTAATTTCTGCCAGTCCTGTGATGTGGTTACTGAATTACCTGATCTGGAGGGACTGAAGGAAACAAATTACTGCTAGTTTCCAAGACAGTGGGGAGATGAGAAATTTTGCATGGAAGCACACTCTTTTTACATACACTGCTCTTCCATCTCATAAGACAAATCTTCCTGTGTGACTATTCATGGAAATATTTTAAAATACTTTCTTTATCATATTTGATGGCAGAAGATGAGTGGGAAAGAGAGAGGCCACAAAATCTTACTTTTAAATAAGAAATGCAGATGGCAATAATTGAGTGGAGAGAGGTATTGCTTAAATCTTTTTTTAGTCCTTTCCTTTTCTGTACATTTTGATTCATTAACTTTCTTTATTGGTAATTTCTTCTAGCTTTTTGTTGTTTATGATAGCCATTACCCTCTCCTGCTCTCCTAGCAGCAACTTACAGGAAGAACATACATACAATTTCCTTGAATGTAGCCAAGAATACACCTGCATGAACAGCATGGCCATTTGAAAATTGTCTACAACCCATTGTAACTTCAATTCAGATGGAGAGAATTTATCCCTATGGAAAAAGCATTTTCCTGAGACACTTTCCCATAAATTTTGGTCCTTTTTTTAAAAGATCTGAACAGCTGCAACAGTCATTATCTTTGACTGATTTACAGAAACGCAACAACTGTAGCTGGTAGCTTTTGAACTCCTTATTTGCTTACTAGTTGGGAGCTAAGCTCTTCTGAAAATCTGCCATCAAGATTATAAAAAGATTATTAAAAAAATTTTGAATTGTAATTATTTAAGTATCTCTAGTTTCTGACTTCAAGGATTATTTGTTAGTGTTTGAGACTGTCATCTGTATTGGAGAACAGAAAGCTGGGAATGGCCTTATATGAAGAGGAATTTCCACTGAATAAATCAGAACTAATACCAATTGCTTTTCCAGTCACAAGAACAATATTTCCTCAAAAAGGCTTTCCTTTTAAGCAGGACTTCTCTTTGCTGCTCCCCCACACCAAAAGAAACACTTGAAATGTTTCCAGAAAGAACAGGTGTATGCTAAAGGCTTCACGCCATTGCTTTCAGCATGTAAACTGTGTTCTCTCAATGAGACTAATCACGTGATACCAGGCATAATAGTGATACTGGGACCCACTTGGGCTGGCAAAACTGAATAGAAATCAGACCGATCACTTGACTGGGACTTGTTCCAATTTTATTTGGATGAAAATCAACTTTCTCAGAAGCATTCCCCTTCGTTCTCTATCTATCCCCTTCAATCTTATTCTTTCTGAAAAAGGAAAAAAAAAGGGGGGGGGGGGAGTAATAATTGAATCACTTATTTAATTACATTTTTAGGCATCCAAAAGAAATTTTTGGTAACCTACTTTTTTGTTTTGTTTTCTTTTGGACTACCTCACTGGTGGTTCTTGTAATAGCAATGCTGCTTCATCTCTGTGCAGGACTGATTTTTGTTATCTCTTTTTACAGATGAGACTAATTTTGTAGGCTTTAGGACTTCTGATGTCTTAAAACTGAGATATTCTGCTCTGTGTGAACTCAAGGATACTATGCTGGTGGCTTCAGTCTAGAGGTTGGCCACACTGTCCTAAGCCCTAAAGGTCCTGGCTCATATGCTGTTGCCAACTTTATGCCTTCCACAGAAATGTCTGCATCTGTGTGTTGCGATATCCATGTAATTGGAAGCATTCAGCAATCTAGCAGGATGAAAGCTGCAATATAAATGTAAATTATTATTATTATTCAGCAAATTAACCCAAAATTAAAATACAGGGAGTTTCATTTGCAAAATACAATATGGGAGAAGACTTATAAAACCCTTTTCCAGTCTATATAGTTCATTACGGGGATTATATATTTAGACCTATGAGATGACTTTAAGAATTGCCATATACTATTAGTGCATGAGAAAAATATAAAATATGGCATGAAAGTTGACTTATGATATACGAAGCCTAGTGAGCTTGGAAAAATGGTGTCCATGGACCTACCTTCCCACCCCCTTTGACATTTTCTGCTGTCTTGAAAGTAGTTCAAGAGCACAGCAAAAGTTGAAAGAGGCTGATAACCCAAACCTACAACGAAGCCTGCAGTAGGAAACAGAGGTGCAAACTTTATCTGTTTGTGTGAAGAAGATTTGGACTACAAGGAGAAAAAGAGCAAAACATGCTTATTCTTGTGATAGCCTGAAGATATTATTCGTGGCAATGCGGTAATGCTGGTAACAGCGGCCTGTGTTGTGGAAAATACTTTTTCATCCTCGTGCTTTCTGACTTCTGTCTGTAATAATTTGCCATTAGCAGGTCCTAAATAGAGAGTAAACAAATTCAGCTGTCAACACATACAGGTTCTGATTGCCAGTTTTTGACAATTTTTAATTCTTAAAGGAAAAGAAGCTTTACTTTATGAGCTGATAAAAACCTGTTTGAATAAGCTTAGTCTTTGATGAAGAGTACCACTAAGCTCTTGTCTAGGCCCTGAGGGTGCCAGCAGCACTGCCTGGCCTCTCCCTGGGCCCCCCACGCTGCCAATGGGCCCAGCACTGTGGACCCTGACCCCCAGGCAGTATAGTACCTGGCTCCCATGATGGGCGCTATGGGACCTGCCCTTGCCACAACACCAGACCTTGTCCCAGGAGTCTTCAACTCCAAGCCCTGCAGGGCACTACAGCCAACTCCAGAGCAAAGGCCATAGCCCAGAAGGCTTCTCTAACACCCCCGGTGCCCACAACAACCTCTGCACCCTGCAGGAGTGACTGAGTGGGGTATGGGGACCTTTTAGTCAGATGTCTGTTCCCTTTGCAACTCTTAATTCAGGGTGCTAACTGTAGACTGGTCACCCTGAATCAGGTGACCCTCGTCTCCTGAACACTGTGAGCACTGTGTTGAAGCATGGGCTGTATCAGGACTAGAATCTAATAAATTCATAAATAAAGTAAAAAATGCAAATGGAAAATAAGCGTCATTCAGAAGCACTGCTGTAAGAATGGTGTCTGTACATACTGACTTGTGACAATAATGTGCTGATTGTGTGTTTAAGTCATCAGACAGGTCTGAGTCTAAGAGGCAAGGATGAATGACAGATAACTGTGTTCCAAGAAGATGCAAAACCTTGAGAACAATCTGTCTGCACCCAGGGGTGCACCTCCATGCCTTAGCACCTTGTCATATTGGAGTTCCCAGTCTAGGATTAGGGGATGTGGATCATGTTTGAGGTGGACAGGCTTACTGCTGTTCATGGGCTTCAACCTCTCATGAATTTGGAGTGGTAATGGACATGTTGACTGTTCTGTTCAGGATGTTCTATGCAGATCCAGATGTGTAGGTAAGCCTGAGTGTTGTTTAGCATATCACAGAAAGAAGTGCGCTGGATGGGGATTGATTCCTCAGCCTTACCTGATAGCTGGTGTAGGAGGGATAAGATCATAAAGTGATGAAGGGCCTTGAGGGGAAACCATATGAGGAGTGGCTGAGGTCACTTGGTCTGTTCAGCCTGGAGAAGAGGAGACAGAGAGGAGACCTCACTGCAGTTACAACTTCCTCATGAGGGGAAGAGGAGGGGCAGGCACTGATCTCTTCTCTGTAGCGACCAGTGACAGGACCTGAGGGTATGGCCTGAAGTTGTGTCAGGGAAGATTTAGGTTGGATATTAGAAAAAAGTTCTCCACTCAGAGGGTGATTGGACACTGGAACAGGCTATGCAGGAAAGTGGTCGCAGCACCAAGCTTGACAGAGTTGAAGAAGCGCTTGGATGATATTCTCAGGCACATGGTGTGATTCTCGTGGATGGTCCTGTGCAGGGCTGAGGGTTGGACTCAGTGATCCTTGTGGGTCCCTTCTAACTCAGCATATTCTTTGATTCTGTGGTTCTGTGATTGCTACCTTCTCACTGTTCATGCAGGAGGGAAGAGACATCTTCCTTGTGCCTGTTTGAGTTTATGTGGGCCTAAGATAGTATGATATGGGCAAATCAGTGAGTCCCACAGCAGACAGACCCAAACTGGCCTGTAGCTGCCAGGACCATGAGGCAAAGCATAAGACTTGTTTGAGCACGAGCAAGTACTAGAAGTAGAAATTATGTGATTGGCACAACACTCCAGTGAGTAAGTCTTGCTGAGTTGCCATCCCAGTGCAGTGATAAAGCTTCCCCACCACAGCTGATATGTTTGGATGGTGCTGCGTACCTTTTATCTATCAGATGCAGGCAATAATAGCAGAGGGTGTGCCAAGTTCAATGTACAAGGGAGTAGCAAGAGGCATGCTGTACTGGTTTTGGCTGGAATGGCGTTAGTTTTCTTCATAACAACTTGTAAGGAACTGTATTTTGGGTTTGGGACCAAAACAGTGCTGTTTACACACTGGTGTTTTATCTGCAGCCGGGCAGTGCTTGCACAGCGTCACGGCCTTCTCTGTTTCTCATGCTGCCTCACCAGCAAGTAAGCTGGGAGTGCACAAGGAGTTGGGAGGAGACACAGCAAGTACAGCTGGTTAAAAGGATATCCCACACCATATGGTGTCATGCTCAGAAATGAAATTTGAGAGGGAAGTTTGCCAGGGCTGCTGTTGCTTGGGGGGCTGGCTGCTCATTGGTCTGGTGGTGAGCAGTTTGGTTTCTTTGATCACCTGGGGGGTTTTTTGTTTGTTTACTTCTTTATTTATTTATTTTTAATTCATTTATTACACTCTCTTTATCTCAAGCTACAAGTTCTTTAACTTTTGCCCTTCCAATCTCTCCCATCCCTCTGGGAGAAGTGAGCAAGGGCTATGTGGTGCTTATCTGCCTACCAGGGTTAACCCACAACAGATGCCTAATGTAGTCTGTACAGCAATATATATTTAAACATCAAGAGATTACTACAAAAATTTCTAAAGCATGTTTCTCTATATTTCCAAAGCATGTTTCCATATGTACTCTTCTTAAGAAGAGCACCTACTCTCTAAGGGGATAGCTAATGTTTACATATGTAACTGCAAACACTGTGTACTCAAAATATTGGGACCTTAAGGGTCATTGTAACCATGTATATTAGTCCGTAATTAATCCATGCTGCCAGACAATTTTTCATGATTGGGAAGAGGCTTTTCTGAGCAGTATAACTTTATAATTGAGGATATTTGAGTTTTGTTTTCCCTTTATACCTTTTCACTTTTCCTGTCATGGAAAAAGGAGATAATAGTTCCCATCTGGTGAGAAAAAAATTTGTGCAATAGTTGTATGTTTTTTGAAGGAGTAAAATAAGAGTAGATAGTAAAAAAGAAATACAGGTATAACTACTTACAACTTTGTTGTGCATTTTCATTTGAATCCTTTAGGAGCATCATTACTTGTATTCTTCAGAACAAGTTGAAAGATTTCAGAATTTTCATTTCAGTTCATTATCAAAAAAAATTAAACCTTGGCTTTCAGTATTTACCTATATCCTCTGAAAACTTTGTTACTACCTCCAAATTGCTCCTTTGTTACAAAGGAACAAGAAATTTCCCAGATTTTTGAAATTAGAGACTATTCTGAGTTGAAAGAAGTCTAGACAGGCCATTCAGCATGTTCCTGAACCTGCCAGGACAGGGAAAACAAGGCTGAATTTATAGTGCACTTGATTTGGGGCTGCAGCCAGCCTGTTACAGTTTTGAATAGCTTTGAATAGTTTTAAATGATGTCTGAGACCAAGCTGTGGTCCCATGTCAGAGAGTCATGAGTAAGAGCTTGCTTTCTCAGCTGAATATTGCCTATTTTTATTAAAGGAAAGAGGAAAAAGTACAGCTTGATGAAAAAAAGTATAATTACTACTCTTCAAAATATCAAGAATATGTAATCCCTAACTGAGATTGGTGTCCTATTGTGCCTTGTAGCCACAGAGCTGAAAAATGTTACCTGCACAAATACATTGCTATCTAAAGAATAAAATAAGAGGAAAACCAGGATAAAGAAAGTATTATTATTCCTTTGCTACAAAGACAGATGAAATGAGGAGTCCTGTGTCATACTGAAAGTTTACATACAGCCTGAGGTTGGTACTTGGGGGTCCCAGGTCTGCCTGCTGTCCTCACCACCACACAGCTCTGTCCCTGCTGGGGGACAGTGAGTGGTGACTGCAGCTTCCCCCTCCCCCCGTGTGTGCTCTGGCACTTAACAGGCATAGCAGTTCTGAACAGATGTGAAACATGGCCCTCAGTAGGAAAGAGTAAGGTCTTCTTTGTTTTACTTTATATTGTGTATATTTCTAGAGCACCTGTTGCTTTAGCTTGGTGGCCATCGTTGAGCAGTGCAAGAATTTATGCATTTGTTGTTGAATATAGTTGACTTTTTCTGAAGTGTGAGGTTGTTAAATGAAGATTGAGCTGATAAGAGAGACGCTGTGTATTTTCATCTCTAAGATCCAACCATGGGTAGCAGAAACTAAATTTTCTCTTCCAAAAGTGCTTACAAAGGAACTCTCAAGTGTTAACCAGGTGTGACTGAAGCATTGCTGACTGAATTTGGGGGATCTTCCAACCACAGTCCAGTAAGCAGATTCTGTCGTATTCAGCGCAGTTCAAATAGGCACAATTTACATTCTGGTAGTGTTAGCTATTTCAAAGCTGATTAATGTTCATTAGAAAAATGTGCCATGCTGTGGAGATCATGACAATCTACTGTGAGAGGCATTTCCCTGTAATGTCCAAGGATACAGGTTGAATCCAGTCCAAGAGCCTTGTCAGAAGTTGGAGTGACATGAAGGAGGAGCCTGATGGTCCTGGGCAGGGAAAACCTGAATATCATTTAAATATCTGTATAATTTTCTACGATTTTCACTCTTACTGCTCCAAGATAGCTGAACTCTTAGCCTTTCTATGTCCCTGAGTGCATCAAATGTGTTGAGACAGTCATGTCCTCTCTGCCCTCATTTTATATCAACCTATTTTGCATTAAACTAATATATTAATCTACTACATATCACAGTTACTGAAGAAACAATACATTAATCACAAGCCAGGCAAGGGTCGCAGAGAATGGCTGCCTGTTTGGCGCTGCCTGCCCTGAGTGTGCCAACCCTCTGTTCCAGTTAAGCCTAACAGCCCAATGTCAACCATGAGTCTAAGTGGTGATCAGGGGACACTTTCAAACCCACCAGAGCCATCTTGTAGTATTTTGAGTAGAAATGGAGCTTACAGGTAAAGCTGAAGTGTTCTGCTGCTCCTCTCTAAAATATAGCATGTTTTATGATGTTTTTTATAAATTTAATTTTGAGGCCTCACTCCACAGTTCTTAAATTTTTTTTAATGGTCTTTTTTTAGAAAACCAGATCAGGTCAGGGTTAAAACTAACTCAGGTTGGGGCTTTTTTTGGCTTAGGAAGCTTACATACCATGGTGGATAGAGCACTAATGGTGGATAGACCACATATGCATCTCACATAATTTTTGTATTTGACTTCCCATATATTGTTTTGCCTTTAACAATGATGAAAGTAGGTTGAAGCTGAATTACTTTCTCAAATCAGTAGGACATTCTTCAAGAACTTAGCATGCTGCTGGCATCATTTTGGAAAGATTTCCTTACATTGCCTATGGAAATCTTCTTGAGCAAACCTGGATTCATTCTCTAGTGCTATCACTCAATACTTCAAAACCCATATGTCCAGGATAAAAGCTGGAAAAACATTTTATTGCTATTTGTGAAAAAACCAGGTTTTATGTTGATGCAGGAAGTTGACTAAGGAGCTCCTGAATTTGGGTCTGAACAGCCTTTTGCCAAGTTGTAGGCACAAAGGAGTAAAACCAGAATGAGAATGGTAGATTGGTCTGTTGTCTGTACCAGCATTAATTTCAGCCATGGTAAGCAATCATTTGATCCAAAGGAATCTTGTTGCTAGCAAAAACGCTTCTTTTGAAGGCATAGGAACAGAACCAAATCCTTGCTATACTTAGAAATCAGCCTCTGCTGTTACGTTAACAGGCCACCACATCTTAGCAGCAAACATCCTCCTTCATGGTTCTTATTTGTACACTATTGGTAAGATGGTCCAACTGTACGCCTAAGTATTTATATCCAAGAAAACTGTATCGTGTCTGCAGTGTGTTCAGATATGCTTGGATATAAGGTAAAACCCTGCATTTGTGACGTAAGAGCTCAATATGACACTCCAAGTCAGTATGATCTGCATTGTAAATGCTTTGTTTTATATGTTCTTTGGGTTTATAGAATGCACTCAGACTGAAGATTTTTGAAAATCATAGAATCACCAAATACACGTCAGCGGCATTTAGGGCGATGGGCTTATTGTTCCTTATTATAGATATCTTCATTTGGTCAGCGAATTCTAGCAGTCTCCAAAAACAGAGGTGTAATGTTTGGTGTAGTAGGTTGTTGAACGGTTGACTTTATGTGTCAGCAGTAGTTTATGAAACATTCTCTTCAACATTTTTAAAGCTACTGCTACTTTTTTTACTTAGAGGAACCATTTTAATGTAATGTCATTGGTTATAATGAGTAGTGCTTTTGTCAATACCAGGAAAAAGACTGAGAATTGAAAGCAGTGGCAGTATAATTTAGAGTTATAATTATATGACTCGAGGTTATATGACGCAAGGTTATATGAGAAAGCGTTTTCATATGGTCTTTATGATGTTAACAGAGAATAGCAGATTGATTACTTGCTACTTTAACATTTGTATGTATATTTACACTCATTAAAAGACTAAAAATCACAACCATCTTTATTTCAGTGTTCTACTTACACAGATGCAGGTGTCCAGACCACTGTCTCTGATGCACATACATAAATGCTTAAGGAGTAGCTGTAATTACAACATGACATAGAAAAGCTTTTTCTAGTGGCATCTCTAGTTCTAGTAGAAAGCAGAAGCTTCTGCTTATAATTGTTTCTATTAAGATCTATACATTTTTCTCATTTAGGGCACCAAGAATGACTTGGAGATTGAAGCATGCCTTTTAAATAGGTTGTAAACTGCTTGTTCTTTTCCTTAAATTGACTTCTAACACTATTCATTTATGAGGAAATGGGGTTTAGGTTTTTGGATTGTTTTGGTTCTCCATGAACATTTAAACTTGGATAAGATTTCTATAGTAACCAAATTATATTTAATGCCATGTAAACAAAGTTGTAAAGAGTCGTACATTACACTCAGCTCTGGTGGTAGCAACATAAAGTTAATATCAGTAAATGAGAGAATGGGAAACCAGTTGCCTCCTCTTTCTAGTGTGCAATCAGTGTAAGCGTCTCTGTGATGGGCAATTACCTTAACTGCCTGCCTAAAGCAGCAGTGAGTTGCATGATCAGTCCAATGCACAAGATTATTTCCTCCCCACTACTCGATGAAGAAATTCAGTCTGCACTGATCGCTGTCATATCATTTCAGTTTACTGCTTTTAAAGTTGTTAAGCAAAAAAAGTAGTAAGATAACCCAGTTAGAAAGCAATGGGAAAAAAAAAACCAAAAACAATGTTTCGATCATCATAGAACTACCCAGCTACAAGGCACCTCTAAAAGATCATCTGGTCCAACCTTTTGTGGGAAAGGAAGCCTCAATGAAGTTATCTGGTGCCCTGTTGAATTGCATTGTGAAAACTGGTATCACGAACTCAAATATTGAATACCTATTGCAGGTAGTATACCATAGAGTGAGTGCTTAGAATCAGACTGTAAAAGCTTTCTCCTTCTGCTGAAAAATCCCAGATATTTTCATTTGTTTGCATTTATTTTATTTAACTGATTTGACTTTGTTCTAGTTGAAATAATTGTAATTCTAGTTGAAATAATTGAAATTAAATTGTGACGCCTAAAAAAATTTCTAATACAGGATATCTCCTTGTAGTTGTGGTATTTCTACCAAGATGAAATCATGAGCATTTCTAATCCTTTGTTTCAGTCTGTGCTGTTTAGTAATCTGTGAGGGAAGAAAGCCAAATAAACAGCTGGCATGTTTTAGCAGTTACTACGAACTCCTCTCTTGGCTGTCTCTGTCATGTATGAGGGATTGCCTGGTGAATTTAAAGGCAGAGCTGAGTGCCACACATTCTCTTCTTAACGCTTTGCTGTTACACTGAGCAGTTCTGGCACAAAGGAACTCTGCAAGCAGTGTGACTGCTCATTGTTAGGAGAGAGTGAACCCTCTCCAGGGCCAAACACACACTGTGACACCAACGCCTCATAAATGCTGTCACAAACCTTTACAATTGTAGGGCCTCTTTTTCTGGCCATAGTCACTGAAGTAAATACATGCCAACATATATACATGAGAAGAAGAGAAGTAACATCCCTCTATACCTCATGGCAAAGGCATTGTGCACTTTCTGGGTGATGATGAAGTAAGTGTAAAATGGATATCATTCATGATAATGAACACTTGGTGGGGGGGATGCAGTATGAGATGTTGCAGTGAAGAAGTTTGTTTCACTTTTGAGAATGACTTTTCCAACAAGAAAAAAACTGGACCTAGCTAATATTCATGAATTAGTATGCATTGTGATTGCAGTCAACAGAGCATTTGCACAGTGTATCAATATGCAGAATGTTATTGATTATTTTCATTCTATCTTCCATAATTTCTATTTTAATGTTATCAGTTTCAGTCTGTAGAAATTAAGATCAATATTACTTTATTACCTCAATGAGGTTTTAAAAAACATCACCGATTTTGAATTAACACCAATAAATTGCACAGGATTAATTTTCATAATCCTATTCCTGTCTGAGAATTATCTCACTTTAATCCTATTCTTCTGTCATAGTATTTCAACTTGTTGCATCTTCACTTCACATGAGTAGCTAGTATTGAGTTATACAATGCTGTGAAATCAACTCTACCATTTGAGAAGTGAGGTGCTACTCTGAATTGGTAATGATTTATGTTTATCAATGAATACAAATTTACATAAATTGCTTAATTGAATCCAGGAAAAAGTAGATTTGTTCAGTGGGTGCTCACAGGTTTGTATCAAGGTTAGCATGAGGAGGTTCCATGTCTCACTGTGGTGTTTAGTTGGTGTGGTTTAATCCCCAAATTGAGCTATGATGTTTAACAAAGCCCGAGTGTGACTTTTGGGGTGCTGAACTCTGTTTGGCTATGCGTCTGTTTTTATTTTTTATGGCAAATCTTTTCACACAGAATTTCATAGTTCTAGAAATTTGTTTTTGTTTTAAAATCTTGGTTATAATGCAGAGGAAAATGCTGTGGTCCCTGATTTCGATTTTTTTCTTCCTGGTCATTATGTCATTAATGATCTCCTCTCTTTAGGTAACTGCATTTTTTTTTTTTTTTGTATCTTGTTTATACATCAACACAATGACTTAAGTCTTATGTCCAGCAACTGTAAATTTTCTGTCCAGGCCCCCTATCTTTACTAATTTAGTTACATAGTTAAATAGAGGGGGTTTCCATATTTCTTTGTCAGATTCTGAGGCTGGTGTAAATGTCCATACCTTTATATATATCTCTTGTCATCAGTTTGTGCTGAGTGAATCTTGGTTCAGTAACTTGCTAGTACATCAACTTAATTGCAGTTACACTTCAGAATATTAACAAAACAATGCATACGTATAGATGCATACCATACTACGTAAATATCTTAAAGACACAGATAATCATTTTGAAGTGTGATAATTTAGTTATCTAAAACTTCTCTTAGGTCTAAGTGTTAGATCTTTATTCACATGTCTATGTACACAGGCTTAATCTAAAAAGTTATAGATTCATTTAGACGTGCAGTGTGAAAATACTGGCAGCACTGCAGGCAGTGCTCAGAGTCTGGCTTATTTCAGAGCTGCCTGTTCTTTGTACCTTAATCCACACCATCCCAAAGTCTTTTACCTGTAAATCTCCTTTTATCCATACCTTGACCTCTAATGAACTCCGTAAAGTGTGATAAGTCAGCTGCCTTTTCTACTTACGGTAATAAATTTATTTCCCAACCTAATTAAAATATACATATAGAATATCTTACTGAATGCTGGGATACAGGCCATCCAATACTAGAATTGTGCATTTCTTTTCACCGACTGATTTCTTTTTCTGGTGTCACTCTTCATTTCATTAATTTTTCATTTTCTGCCTCCAGGAAAGTTCTCTCTGATTCTGGCATGTTTCCCTCTTTCTCCCTAGTGAGCATACTTGAGACAAAGAAATCTTTTAGCTTTGCAGCACTCTGTGCCTCATCTGTCAGCATCTCGCCTCCATCTATCACACCAAGAGACTACAGTCTCCCTCAAAATCTCCTGATCCTTGTCTATTTGTAAAACCTCGTTTGTCCTTCTACCATTGACTAGAATTGTTTTTTAAAAAAGTCTGTTTTACCGTGGTGCTTTTTGTTTTTAGTCTTTTAACAGATGTCTCAATTATAGCAATAGTAGTATTTGACTACTGTTTGTAAGCACAATCTTGGGAGGAAAAAGAAAAAACATATAGTTAACAGCTGCAAAGTGCTTCAGGACTATGTCTTCCTACAGTTTTTACACAAAACATTCATTGAGTTTTCTGCAGCAGCAGAAGGCTTGCCTTTTATTAAACAAAGAACCCAAAGTTTACATAATGCACAGTTCACTATAATGGCAGCTCAACCTCTGAATTGCCTCCGATACACTAAAGATCATGGTTTAAACAGTTTCCACTGGTTTGCATCAGGTGAGCTTATTGTTTACCACAATCTTTTATGCAACCAGTGAAACCAAAAATGTTGTGCTAGGTGACCAAAGAGTTGAGTGAGGCTCAGAATCCCTATTGTGAACATTTGTTAGCTACTAAAGATAAGAAAAGGAAGAGATGGTCTGAATGTATCCTGGCTGTGAAAAGTGCCCAGTTATGTTAAATTGTCTGCCTCTGCAAGAGTGTCCAATACCCTTTTGAACATGAATAATTTTTTAGATTTCAGATGAAGACAGCTCAGTTTTGCTAGTATAGTCTGAAGTGTAGTATCAAGCAGTGCTTGGATGTAACGGACAGGGCAGGTGCTCATATAGTTTGCATAATGGATGAGCAATTTAAGATTAATGTGTAATTTGTCAGTATGAAATTAAAAAGTGTAGCCTTTATTTTCAGAAGGTTCTCATGAGTCATGTGAACAGGCTTCAGCAGAGCCCTTATATGAGAAGAGTTGTCATTCACTTCTCTTAAGCAATTTTTGAGCTGAGCAGTCTTAGAGGAGAAAACTTTTAAGTAATACTTAACTAATATAATAAATTAATAAATTAATTACACCTGACTCTTTAATAAATATTGTCATTAATTTTCCTTCCAGTGGCATTTTGGTCTTGTCTTGTGTACAAAGGTATCAGTGCCTACCATCAGCTGGGGTAGACAGGTACAGATAGAAATGAAGTCCTTGCTGTAAAGAGCTAGGACTGTAGGTACTGTATGGCAAGTAAAAAGCACATGGATGGTGAAGTGCAAGCAAACTGGAAGATGTTTGAGGTCAGTGTTGCAAGCAGTGATCACACAGTTCACTCTTATAAGGGCTGCTTCCTAGTCTTTGTCAAGGTTTTGCTGGAGCATCACCAAAAATGAAAGATTTGAGGAGTAATCAGAGCTTTGCAAGTTATACAGCTTTGCAAGTGTTGCAATTATACAGCTTTGCAAGTGTTAACAGGAAACAGTAATGTACGAAAGACAACCCAGAGGAAATGCCAGAGTGCATTAGAAAACTGAGCAGTTGCATGGTGGAGACTGACATTTTTGCTTCAGAGCTTTTCTTTCCAGGCAAGAATAGTCTATATGGCACTGGCTGCAGATTTCTTGTTGTCTTCTAAATCTTGTGTGTTGTCGTCTAAATTTTATGGATCTAAATGCTCATTATCACTGTTACATAATACTGTTTTGATTAACTGATACGTCATCAGCTTAGACTTGAATTTTTGCAATTCTAGTCTGAGATTTTTGCTCAAATCTCTTAGCTACCAACTCAGTTATATTCTCTCATAACCCAGTCTTTTGTTTAAGAATATATTGAGTTCTATTTGACTATATTTCTAAATATATGCTATTGTATATTCTAATACATAAATACAATAAATACAGTTAACCTGCACCTTCAAACCATCCTGACAATTTTTAAGCCTAAACTCATATTCAGATCATATCTACTGTCTCCAAAATGGACATTTTTCTTAAGACTTGCTATCTTCATATATAGAATTACAGAGTCACGGGATAGTTACGGATAGAAGGGACTTTTGGAGGTATAGTCCCAGCTACCTCATCAAAACAGGGTAAGTTAGAACAGGTTTCTCATGGTTGAGAAACCTATGGCCCACTTTTCTCAAGGTTGTGTTCAGATGGACTTTGATTGTCTCCATAGATGGAGATTCCACAGCTCTCTGGCCAGTCTCTTCCAGTGTTTGGTCATAGTAAAACAAGCCCCAACAATTCTAATGTTGAAATGGAATTTTCTGTATTCTGCCTATTGTTTGTTCCTGTTGCCTCTTTTCCTGTTACTGGATATCACTGAAAAGAGTCTGGCTCCCTCTTCATTGCATGTCCCAATTAGGCATTTATATACACTTACAAGATACTCCTAGGCTGTTTCCCAGGATAAGCAATCCCAGCTCTCAACCTCTCCTTGTATGAAAGATGTTTCAGACCCCTCCATCATCTCTGTGGACTTTTGCAGGACTTTGTGTCCATGTGTTTCTTGTTCTGAGGAGCCCAGAACTGGATACAGCACTCCAGGAGTAACCTCACCTGTGCTTTGTAGAGGAGAAGGATCACTTCCAATAAGCTCCTGGCAACATTGTTGACCTTTTTTGTCACAAGTGTGCATTGCTGACTTTGGGTCAACTTGTCCACCAAGAGACTTAGGTCTTTGCAAAGCAGCTTATCAATCAGTCAGCTCCTTGACTTTTCTAATGTTGGGTGCAGGAATTTGCATTTCCCAGGTGATCAGGTCCTGCTTGGTCTCTCGGTAACCTCATTTCTATAAAGTATCTTACTTTCCCTTCCCAAGATTCCTTTTTCACTTAAAAAATCTCAAGTTTAGGATTGTGTACTTTATGCAGACTTTGTCATGTGTGAATCAGATTCAGTGATGAGCTAACCCAATTTCTAGGGGTATTCAGATATAGATTTGACTTCTTACCTCAAATTATTTTGTTTTGGATTGCATAATTAAACAATGGTAAAATGTTTTCTGATTTTTAGTCAGTCTCAGCCAAAGATTTTGCAATCCTTGCCCATATCTGTGTTTACAAAAGACTAAAGACAGAATAGATTTGCACATGTGCCTTCCTGACAGAGCATTTTTCAGTAATTCCTCACTGTCTGGCTATTTGTGTTTTCCTCTTATACTTTCTGACTTTATATTAATTTTACACAAAATGTTGAGCACCAACTTTTCTGTACCCTTCTTTACCTTTTAACAAACTTAATTAAAAAATCCCTTGAGGTTCCCAGCACAAGACCACATGTCCTTCTGTGTTATCATATGCCACTTGATGTTTTCATGCACGGTATCCTTCAAAAATCCCATTGTCAAGGCAGAAAATTCATGCCTGTCCTTTACAGTAATGTGGTATTGCTGTGTCAGGTTTGCTCTGCAGCAGCTGGTAGCCAGGAGCATGTGGTGCCTGGAGGACATACGGTCCTTCTATGGTTGGAGAAGTGTCAGAATCACGACTTCGTCAAACTCATGCAAAAAAAGTTCCTTATGAAGTAACTTGTTTGCTTGGCCCAGTAGGGCTGGCAGTTGGCAATCAACTAATTTGGAATTAGGAAATGAACAGAAACACACAAGGTCAGGAAGGGCAACTTTTCTTGGGACAGGGAAGCATGTGACATTCCGGGAAGGCCCCAGGATTCTGACATTTAGCTTATAGGTGTCGAAGTGCCATGCTGGGATAGACTTTTATTGGATAACCATACACTTCACTGGATGATTGGAAGGCAGAAAGTTCTCTTGTTATATGCAGATAATTGAGAACTTCTAGTAAAAGTATTGTATCACCAGTTTTCCTAGGGGCACCACCCAGGAACAGTAAGACACCTCCCTTTGGTGTCAGGTAGTAAGACACTGCTGCCTGTCCTGGGTTTCATCACCCAGTTTCAGTGTGGTCTGTCCAGGCACGACAGGACCTGCTCCTCACAACCTGAGACCACTATCACTTACCAGACATCCTCTAGATCACAGCTAGATTTTCATCTGTTTTTTCTCCAGCTGCACTGGATGATGTGGGTAAAGACACAGACTTCTTGGTATTTGGTCCAAGAGCCTACTCCAGCACTTTGGGAAAGACTTAAAAATGATAGACAGTGAGAAGGAGCACAACTTGAACAGTGAGAAGCAGCAGAATGTTGCTGAGCTTTTTGTGTCTTTTCAGTTTGAGGAACTGGGAGCAAGGCTATACTAAAAGAAATATAAGGAATACAGTTTTTAGGTGTTAATTGCACAAGATAAAAATGGGGCAAAGATGCCCCATACTCTCACAAACAAGTCTTTCCCCAACTTCACGTTGTTCAAATTACCCTAGAGCCGTTGTATAAGAAATTGGATAAATTATGTATTTTAAAATATTACTCCTTGTTTACAATACCCCTGTATCTGGCAGTAAGTAATGTTTGTTTTCTTAAAAGCATTTTACAAAAAACCCAGTAGGGCTGTTTTCTGGGCATAATGACATTTTAACTTTAAATTTGTTAATTTCTTCTTTCAGCCCAAAAGATAAATGCCATCATAGTACCCACATTCTGGGTCAAGCTCTTACCTTCTGCTATGTAAAACAGCATCCTCAGATGACACTGAAAAAGTGATTGGACCAAGACTATGTTTGCAGGATACAAGAGAGGCATCTGGCATCAGCACCAGGGAGCATGTGGAGGGAGGAGAAATGCTGGAGTGTGGCTGGGTGACATCCTTCAGTGAGGCACTCAAAGTTGGCGGGTGCTGGGGGCAACTGTCTCTTGCTCCATGCTAGGTGGTGAGCACAGCAGTGGTGCCTACTCACTGCTTTCGCAGGTTCAGAGCCATACTTTTAGCATGACTACTGGAGGAAGGCCAAACAGGAACAGATGGGTAGGGGAAGATGTGTGTGAATGTAGATGGTGGAGATGGCATAAGCCTTCATGCAGAGGAGCCCAGGGTACAGTTAAATTGTAATTTATAAAACTTACTTTTTTAGTAGTTGCATGGGCTGGGAATCTGTCCATTTCCACTGTAAAATGTGTCCTAACCCTTGCAGTCAGATAGGAGAGAGTAAAGGAGAGGAGAACAGATTTAAGTGTTCAATGTTGCTTCTTATTAGTTTATGAGAAGAGAAAGTCATCAAGGGTTGGATGATCTTGTCCTGCCTTTTATAGTAAAACCTGGAAGAGTTTAAGTTTGAAGGACAGTTAGTGGAAAAAAGTGGGACATAATTGTTGGGAGAAGAGGAGGAGAGATTTAGAAGGAATGGTGAGAGACATTTTTAGCTTTTAAGTAGGTAAATTAACAATCGTAATACCAGGTGGGATGTAGAGGAATGACCTCCCTGATATACCTACAGTTTGGATTTTCATCACTTTTTTTTCTGAGACTATGTCCGTCTAAGTTGTACTAAAATTTGTCAATAAATAGGGTAGGGCCTTCCAAAGGCTTCAGTGAGGCAGAGGGTAAGTGCTCTCATGGAGTATGAATTGCACAGTAGGCCACTGTGAATTGTGTGGGTTCTGGTGTTCAGGATCTCACAGAATCAACTAGCCTGGGAAAGACCTCAGAGGCCATTGAGTCGAACCTATGATAAAACACCACCATTTCACCTAGACCATGGCATTAAGTGTCACGCCCAGTCTTTCCTTAAACACTTTTGGGGACAGTGGCTCCACCACCTCCCTGGGTAGCCCATTCCAATGTCCAATCACCCTTTCTGTGAAGAATGTCTTCCTAATGCCCAACTTGAACCTCCCCTGGAGCAGCTTGAGGCTTTGTCCTGGTGTCCTATGGCAAGTTGCCTGAGGCGAGAAGCTGGTCCCCACCTGATTAAAACCTCCTTTCAGGTAATTGCAGAGAGCAATAAGGTCTCCTTGAGCCTCCTCCTCTCCAGGCTAAAAAAACCCCAGCTGCCTCTGATGCTCCTCATAAGACTTACTCTCCAGACCCTTCACCAGCTTTGTTGCCCTTCTCTGGACCCGCTCCAGCACCTCAGTGTCCTTCCTGAATTGAGGAGTCCAGAACTGAACACAGGATTTGAGTTGCAGCCTCACCAGTGCCCAGCACAGGGGAACAATCAATACCTTGGTCCTGCTGGCCACACTATTTCTGGTTTATAATCAGTCACTGCTGGCTCGTGTTCAGCTACTGTTGACCAGCACACCCAGGTCCTTTTCCACTGGGCAGCTTTCCAGCCACTCTTCCTCAAGCCTGTAGTGCTGCATGGGATCGTTTTGATCCAAGTGCAGGACCTGGCACTTGGCCTTCTTGAACCTTATACAATTGGCCTTGGCCCATCGATCCAACCTGTCCAGATCCCTCTGCAGGACCTTACTACCCTTCAGCAGATTAACACTCCCACCCAACTGGGTGTAGTCCGTGAATTTGCTAATGATGCACTCAATCCCCATACCCAGATCATCAGTAAAGATAATAAACAGGACTGGTCCCAGCACTGATCCCTGGGGGACACCACTTGTGACTGGACACCAACTGAATGGAGCACCGTTCACCACCACTCCCTGGAACTGGCCATCCATCCATTCTTAACCCAGGGAAGAGTGCACTTATCCAAGCCGTGAGCTGCAAGCTTTTCCCAGATTATGCTGTGGGAGACTGGAACTGAGCCAGTCTTGTAGGGAGTGCTGGCAGGCCTTGTCCTGTCACCACCACCGGGTTTCAGCCATGCAGTGCATTGGCTCCGCAGTGCTCTGTGATGAATGTGCTGATGGGTTTGTCAGTCTCCAACTGCTTTGCCACAGGCCGTCTTCCAGGGGTTAAGACAACTTCAGTCTCTGCTGGGATGGGTCTAGAGGTACATAAGCCATCTCTTAATATAGCTACTAAATTTAACATAGAGCCAGGAAGTTAGTCTTTCATATTCTGGTTAGTGACTAATTTAAAGGACATTGTGAACTTTTAATGCAGACTGTGGATGACCGGTGCTGTTCAGAGACAGTGACCTAGCTTTGGTGGTGGTAGGTCTGTCCCTGCCTAGATTTTGGTGGTGCCTCTGCCTCTTCCCTTCACATCACAAATATCCAGTTGTCATACAGAAGAAGTCACAGGAAGCTGAAGAAGAGGAGCAGACAAGGCTTTTTGTGTAGGGTTCAGTTGTGATTCAGGGCTTTGATTGTGCAAAATACAAGGGGGACATGCACCAAGTGCTACAAAGGCCTTTCTAAAGGATACAAGATTGCTTAGAACATAGATACCACTGCTGATGTTGCCTTATTCCTATCCTCAGATGCCCTAAAGAAGCCTGAAATATAGACACGTGGAATATTGCTATCTGGGAAGCTGTCTTCATGCTGTTGTAGCCATGAAGGTCCCCCAGCTGAATGTGAGTCAGAAACAAGAGAAATTCTTGTAATTGGGGTATGGCAAAGTTATAAAAAAAACTTTGTACCATGAAAGAACTCTTAACTTCTGGATGTTAACTCAAACTTATAAAAAACTCTTCTACTATGAAAAAAAAAAGCTTTACTTTACACTAATACAGAAGGTGAGGTAACTATCTGGTCTGCCTCCACACGAGCATGTCCTGTTGTTTGAAGCTGAGTGAGAAGGGAACACAAAAAGTTGTAAAGCAGCAGGTGCATTCTTCCCATGTGCTGAGATGCTCAGGCATGTCTTGTACTCGATCAGTTTTGCACATCAGTTATCAGTTTGAGAAAAACACATTGCTCTTTTTATGATAAGCTTTAGAAGTTTTTACAGTGAAAGACTAATAAGTTTTCCACATTAGGACTTGAGAGTTGAGATCTCCTTTTCTGCAAAGTGCATTGATAAATGCTATAAAATATTGTAGTTAACCTGCATTTTAAAGCTGTTCTTTGATGTATTATAATGTTGAGGGATTTTGTAATAGAGAAAAAGAAGAAAATGCTCCTGACCTGAACCTGAGATTGATTATACATGGGTGTACTTTATTTCAGCATGAAAGTCCACTTACATACTTCCGTGTGATTCAAGATAAGATGGGGAGCAGTCTGTATCATTGCCCAAATTAAGATTTCTTCTTAAAATTAGCTTCTTAGTTAATATAACAATACATATGTTTGTTTCTGTAGACCGTGAGAACAAAGGAATGTGGTTTTGCAGGGACACCAAAACAATGTAGTAAGGGCAGTTATGCCTTCTGTTCTGCTGCTTAAAACCTTATGGAAGGAAACTCATACTTCCAAAGCAAATAGACAATATCAGCATCTTACTGTCACAAGGAAAGCATAACCTTAAATATATTTTCAGTACTACAGCTTGCATTAGTGGGCTGCTAAAAATAAACTACAGGTATTTTGATTCTTCTTCGCTAAATGTCCGTTAAAAACTTTTCCTAAAATAACTGTAGAATCTAGTAGCTTACTTAATTTCACGTATTTTCTTCTTTCTCAGTGCTGATCAGCAGTGAAAGTCTGTGTAATTCGGTAATTCGGTATTTATAACTGAAAGCACAGAATAGACTGTGTTTAATAAACTGGTACACAGAGTAAAACTGCACTAACTTTTGTCTTAGGGACACACTTTACATAATCTTTCAGAACTACTGACAGACATACTGGGCTATTTGTATTTTAGTTTAGTGCTCAGTTTATTATTGGCATGTTGGCAATATTTAATAACAACAGGATATATTGTGACACAGTTCACATAAATATTACAAACAGCAAAAATGCAGGGTATGGTTTTATTAGTGATAATAATAAAGGAAATGGCCTGTATGAAATGAGTACGAAGACCCCAAATAATTTATTATCCTGAACAATTATACGACCCACATCTCCCTCGGAAAACAAACAAACAAACAAACAATTAAAGCATCAGACAGAGAAGCAGAACAAGAGCATTCGAATTTAACAGTGTGATGGGCAGAGGTTTGTTCCCTGCAGAAGATGATTAGACTTTCAGAACATTCCAAATTAAGCTCTGGAGTGATTCCAGTACTGCAGAGTCCTTAAGAGAGTTCAAAGATGTAGCCAGGTAGCCTTTACCTTTGCTGTGCTGTGTCTCCTCTTTAGATCTTGCTCTGATGTCATTAACTGCTTAATTACTAAGTGAAACACTGAGATCTAACCCACAGGAATCATTTATAAAGCATATTATCTGTCTGCTATAGAATATCTGATTTTACTGAATAGAACAGTTTTATCTTCTATCCTTGATTGCTGTGGGGCAAGCATACTAGGTATAAATATCTAGTCAGAGAAAAGCAATTATGCTCACTGATTTTGTCTTTTGTTAAAGACATACTTGCAAGTTCTCTGTTCAAAAATAATTTCCAAAAGTTCTGGTGTTTAGCTTTAAAAAATTCACCACTGTTCCTGAACCTGAGAGGTGTTAGTCTGCTAAAGACAAAAGAAGTTTTCTTAAGGAAGGGAAGGTGAATAAAGTGAGAAGAATAGTAACCTGTTTTACAGTTGCTCACACTTGAATGCATGTTGTCTACACACTGTTGTTTATTTATTTATAAGAGATACTGAGCATCTGTGGCCAAATATTAGCTGGTAATGTTAGTACTCTATGCTAAAATGTCCATGAAGCACATAAATTTAGGACAAGTAGATATAACAACAGATAATTTCTTCCACTCTGATCCTCCAAGGTTGATATGAACTGGTTTTTAAATAGAAAATGGTCCTGGTTACTCCAGTACATATTGTGTACCTCACTTATGCTTGAAATACTGGTAGTTTTTTCAGTTTTTAGTCTATTAGAAACTTGTGACTTTTTGTTTAGATTTTATCTTAGAACTTAGTTTTATGGCTACTTAGGATGTTTAACATTCGAAGGATCAGGTTAGAATGGTTAATCAGGTTAGAATGATTAATCTTAATTATGCAAATCCCTGTGAAATTATGCGAGTCTTGACCTTTAATAGGGTTAGAGATGACGGGGGGTTGAGGGGATTAAGTTTCCTTGCAAGGATAGATATGCATGCAGAGCTGAATCCAGATACTCAGCAGCAAAGGTCTCATGGTCCAATGCTGGAACAGCTTGACATGTCTAAAATCCACTGAAATCAATAGGATTAATAGATGCTCAGTAAGGGCTATTGTCTTGTAATCGGTACAGGACTTGAAAAGAGAAATGTAAATCTTTGCAGATCAATTATTTTTATTGTGTTTTAAATCTTATTACTTTTATTTTTTTTTCAAGTTTTGGCAAATGTGAACATGGTTAATTTACTACCATAAGCATTTCCCTTTAGCAGTCACATTAAAGCTGATTTGTAGGTAAATGCAGATTGGAGCCTTACAGTGTCTTTCATCTGTGTAAAATACTCACAGGATTGAGTCCACCATATTGTTGTAAAAATTGTCACGATAATTGCCATTTCTGGTACGTCACAAATAATGGATTAAATTTATGGCATTTTCTTACCCTTGTCCTAGTTTTTATTACTGAAAACAGAATGTTTTATTAGAGACAAACAGCCATTAAAAAGTGAATGTAATTCCTTCTTTGTCGCAAATTTTTATAAGATGAAAACCTGGCCTATGGTTAACCCCCAATAATGGAAGAAAAATAATACATATCATATAATCTTATGATTATTAAAAATGTAATCATCCCGATTTATTTTTTTGGTAGCACAAATTCTACTATTGTTCTTTAATATGTTAAGGTAAATTCATGCATTTTAAAAATATATATTTGTAAACAATAAACATAAGCGCTATTTTGGAGTACATCTGGTCCATGTGTGAGATAAAGTTTAGAATATATGTAAATTGTGTAACATTATAGCTGGCAGGAAATTAGGCTCATTTTGAATTAAGTTTGCCTTTTAATATCAATCATATTTTTAAAAAATGCTGTCTAATGATAGTCATCTTTATTGTCACCAGGGATTGAATTAGAGACTTGAAAAAAAAAAAAAAAAGAGTGAGCATTTAGAATTTCAAATAGAAAAAAGTAAGACTGCAATCTGCTACCCATTAAACATCAGTAGAAATGTTTCTTCTGACTTTGTTGAGAACTGGTTCATGAAAAAGAACTGGCATAGGCTCCGGCAAACTCATTTTTGTGGAACAGTCACGAGAAATGAGGCAGCTTCTGTGCTGCAAAGGGGATTCCAGTAGCAATCTACTAAATCAAAATGAGTGGTTAATCAGGTAAAGGAAGGAGAAATTGGGAAACTTAGAAGAACAAAAAGTGTACTTTAAAGGAAGCAAAGATGTAATGAGAAGGAAGAAGGAAAAGGAATTAAAAGCTTTCTGGAAGAAAATGTTGAAATACATCATACAAAAGGGAAGGGATGAAAGAGTGGTAACGACGTGCAATGCAAAGGAGGATACTGGGAAGGGAGATGACTAATAGGGATTAAACAAGGGACTGTAGAAAGTGGAAAATCGGCAATGATGATGTCCTTCCCTGCCAGTAGCAGCAGCTCAGGAGCCTTGATTTCCAGAACAGATGAGTGAAATCACGAGCTTTGGCAAGGGGTGTACAAATCACCTCATGAAAGGTAGGAGAGGAAATCTGGGCCATGCTGAGCTGTGGAGGTAGGTAGGGAATTGAAAAGAGGATTTAATACTGTAAAAATTACTGTTGCTGTTATGTTTTTAAATGTGTGAAATTTTAAGTGGGTTTTTTTTCTGACAAACTAGCAAAATTAATGTGCTCATTTGAGATCTCCACTTCCTCAGCTTGTTAAAAAACTAGGCAGAACATGGACCAGAAACATTCTGTAGGCTAAATTCCTGAACTTCAACCTTATTTGTAACTCCACTAGCTTTTCCAGGCATTATACATGACATCTCTGTGCACTTATGAACCAAAATACTAACTGCTACTGACACAAATGCCAAAATTTATCCTTGGTGTGTCTACAGTGAGTGCTACCAGAGATGAATTTCCCTCTGTATTTTTAACTCAGGCATTCAGTGTGAAATTCAATTTTTCCTGACATTATAAGCTCTGCTGTTCTGCTAGAACTGCTGATACTACAGGCCCCATAGGTCGTATTCCCAATTTATTTCTATGACCATTGAAGTCTGTGTCAAGACTTGTGGATAAGGATTAAATCTAATCTTTCAAGTGCATTATTTCAAGTTTCATAACTGAAGAAATGATGAAAAAATAGGAAAGATTTGGTAGTCTAAATTAAGAGCGACTAGGAGATAGGACCACCACTACCCCCCCACACCAGTGGAAATTAATAGTGAATTAGATAGTGAGAGTTGTCCTGGGCACTGCTAACTAGAGCTTTAGCTCCGAGTGGAACCACCTTTCCATAATGCATGAGATGCACAGGAGTGATGTGAGGGGAAAGGAAAATCAGAAATTGCTGAATTTGGTTTCAACTGCTAAATGACAAAAGATGGTTAAAAAAAAAAAAAAAAAAAAAGACAATTTATTTCCATGAAAAGGTCTTAATCATGCAGCCAACTCATGCACAGCTTAGACTGCCTTCTATCGGAACACCAGGACCTAGATACAGTCCATTAACTGCAGGTTGTTATATCCTCTCTTTCACTGTCTGTTCAAAATACAATACAAATTTTCCAACTTTGTCTTCAAGGGCTTCATGCTGTGTGGATGAAACAAGGTCCAGAGTCAAGAACTGCTGAGACTCATCTGCCTCTCTTCTCTTACCAGATTTTCTCATAGTGAGATTCAGACACCTATGCAAATCCAAATAATAAATTCCGATATCACTGTATGGAGCAGGAAGTTGGTTATGAGGATTCTCACTGAGTTTACTAAAAACGGATCCTAACATCATGTGCCTGTTGTGGTCTTGATAACAGTGGTCAGAATGACTCAAGCTGACTAAAAGATGGCTGATGAGTAATGCTGATGGAAAAGTAAGATTTGTGCCTTTCTGGAATTTCCTCTGTATCAGAATCACTTTTCTCCAAACAAGTATGTAAAAGAAATTTCTGTCAAATTAATTATCAATGTTATATTATTTTCCACCTAAAAAAAGAATATTTATACCTTAAGGCATTTCATTTGGAAACACTACAGTACTGTACTGTGTCCATGTGCACCACCATTGTCTCAGAGAAGTCAAAGTTCAGGAATTTCATGTCACAGTTTGCTCTAGGGAACAGTGTCCTTGTCTGGACGATATCTTGTGTTGTGCCTTGCAGTTGGGGTAGTCCTTTGATGCCTTAAAGGTACTGATCTAGATGACAAAATAATATGGGCAGGTTTTGGTTTACTGAACCCAAAACAAAAGTAAATAGTGTTGATATCCACAACACTGGTAAATGTCATGAAGATCACAGTGCTTTCATTTTGAGGTTCTTCTGTGTCTTACTGTGACATATTGATTATAGTCATGCTTCTGGTTGACATGAGTGTTTCATGATGATTTTAGCATGTGTGACTTGGGTTTCTCTTCCTATCTGGCTTCCTGATCCCACAAATGCTCCCCTCTTACTTCTGAGATATGTTGTGTTTCCTTTAGAAGGTAAGGTTGAATTTCATAATTACTGCTACATTAGCTGCATTCTATTAAACTGAAACATAATATAGTAAATTTTGATGTCCATAATCAGATTGACAAAGCAGATAGACAAGTGAATATTCATTGATTAAAAGAGTCAGTGGAAGTTTTGCCTAGCAAGATCAAGTGGGAGGGTCAACTTCCTAGAATGGTTGAGGTGATGTTATGGAATGTTATGAAATCTTATTTGTATTACTAATATGGGGAGAAAAGAGTGAAACGACCTGAATTTAGACTGATAAAACAATATAAAAGTAAGCTTGTGGCTCTTTCTGTAAAGATTTAGCCAAACAAGGACAAAGTCAAGGTCTCAAAGTACAGTTCAGAAAATGATGGTTAAAAAAGGCCTAAATAAGCACTAGAGGTGTTTCAGAAATGAAAAAGTTGTATAAATATAATTTTATCTTAAATAAAGTGTAACTACTTTCAGCATTTTAATAAGGTTTCAGCTTAGTCTAACCATTGAGGAAAAAGTGATGGGTGAAGAGCAGATGCAAAAACACCTCTCAAGTATGTAAATAAAATAATGGTTGCAGTCTGTACATTGAAGAGTAAATACAAGGGAATTAGAGAAAGAATGAGGGAAGAATGCAGGGGAGACTTGTAATAAATCTGCATGTATCATATGGCAGAGTCTTGGTCAAACCCAAAAGCTATAGGTATAGGAATACAGAAGAGGAAAAACAGTAGCTGAAAACTTTTATGAAACAGATCTCATTCAAACCAGAAATTTGGGGGAAAAAAAAAGAAAGAAAAAAAGAGGGGGAAAAAAAAAACCCAAACAAACAAACAACAACAACAACAAAAAAAAAAATCCAGAGCACTTGCACTTATCTCTGTGAAACAGACTTGCCAGAAGCGAGAGCATAGCCTTCTATACTAAGGGTTACATTGGTTCCAGAAATAAAAAAGTTGTTCTTAGTGAAGACAATCGCACAATCATATCATATGGCTGTAAATCCCTACTTGTAGCTATGCCAATATAGTAAAAAAGACTTTTCTTGATAAAGAAATTGCGTATTTGATGTTGAAAGGTATCAGTTTATTATCCATTATTTAGTTAAGAAGAATATTTACAATCATAACAGTCAAGGCCAACTCCAACAAAGAAGTAGTATCTTTGTAATCTTAAATCCCTGTAAATTATTGTTTCCTAACCTGTATTGATATTACCCAAGGATCACAAGTCTCCTTCTAGTAACTTCAGGAAGCCCATTTTGGAATTGGTAGACCCTTTTATTAACGTGGTTATTCTTTCTCAACAGTGACTTCTGACTATATAAGTTACTGTCTGTATACAGAGGTGCATTTCTGTACTTCAGCTAGGTATACACGGAAGAATCTGTTGAGATGTATTCATTTCACAGACTGTTGAGATCTACAGTGAATGAAAAATTAATAGTTAAATTGATGTAAACATATGCAACAATAGATGTTTTTTATATAAGTTAAATGCACACACTTAACATAAGTTAAGTAACGGATGTAAATGGGATTTTCACTCCTGTCACAAGGAGGAATCCAAGCACCAAAGCATGTCATTCTATCATCAGTATTTTCCCGTGTACATGAAATTTCCTTCACCTCATAGAAGAGGTATATATAATTGAATACAGTAGGATAGAATCTGTTTAACATGTCTAACTGGCGGGACTTGTGAAAGACTAAAAAAGGGCCACTGTGAGATTAATTTGTGGAGAGAATTTATGTCAGGTATCCAGAAAGTAGCAAAATTTGGGGAGAGTGTTAATGGTAAAAAAAGGTATGCTGAAGACCTAGATGTATTTTATCAAAACAAATAATTAAGTTTGTATAAAGTATATCTCGATTTTGGTTGGAAAAAGTACTGCAAGTTCTAAGAAAAAAGAATCTTACTATTTTCTGTTGATCTAGAATTTGTCCCAGAAGTTTGGAAGCAGATAAGCAGTGTCTTGTTCTTGAGGACAACAGACTAAGCCTAAAGCTTATTTTACTAGCTGCTCTGCTATGCTATACCCGTGTTTTCATGGCATATAGCGATTAATTGTAATATGCATGATTTGCTGTTAAAACCACTGGAAAGACTTGATTGCTTCTGAGGTGATAAAACACTTACAGTGAACTTGTATCTCAATGGGATCCATTCCTACTTGGAATGTTTCAAAAACTTACTGGAAACTATCTGTAGCACATAGCATAGGGGGCCTCCTATTTTGTGTCCCCTCTGTTCAGAGTATCCAGTAACCGCTGCTTATACTAATTATGTGATCTAATCCTTATCCTAGACCTGTCAGTTATGAGACCCATGCAAACCCTTCCTCAGAGGGATAGGGTGGAGAAAGCATACTCCCAGCTGTGCTTTGGATTGGACACTTTACAGCTCTGCTGGGTGCTTACAAAGGGCATAGAGGGAACAGCTGCTGTCCTTGGTTCATAGTCAGAAACTCCAGACTGTAATTATAGACCTCAGCAAGACAGATGAACTTGGCAGCAGGAACTACTGTTTACCTTTTCATTAGGGCTAAGTAGTCTGGAAGAAACTGATGCAATTGTTCCCTCTATGTGTCTTACTATGATCTGACTTCTTTCCACGTTGGGGATGATGGGAGAGCATAGCACAATTGTGACACATCAGTTAGGATGACATTCATTGGGCCATCACGATGTTTTCAGGCCATCTCAAACATATCTTCTTGAGAAACACTCTTTATTTTTAGTAGAGCAAATTCTGTTTTGTGAAAGAATGAAAATTTTTGGCTTTTATTATAGTGAAGATGGATGTAAACTTGAAGTATCGAAAGCTAATCAAACCAAGAAATTCATTCATCACTTCCCATTGGCAGGCAGGTGTTCAACCATCTCCAGGGAAGCAGGGCTCCATCATGCATAACCGGTACTTGGACAGACAGACACCATCACTCTGAATGTTCCTCCTTCCTCCTTCTTTCACCCATCTTTTGTTGCTGAGCATGATGTCATATGGTGTGGGACATCCCTTTGGTCAGCTGGGATGAGCTGTCTGGGCTCATCCTTTGTGTTGTCTCAGCCTTTTGCTCACCCCCGGCCTGCTCGTTGTCAAGCTAAGCAAGCACTTCTCAGCAGGAACTAAACCACCCCTGCATTATCAGCAGTGCTTCGGTCACAAATCCAAATCACAGCCCCATAGGAACTTCTGTGAAGAAAATTAATATAATCTCAGCCAAAACCATTAAAACCAAGAAAATGAAGGTATAGATATTACTTCTGTATAGGTACTGATTCTACTTCTCTCCTTTTCTGAATTAAAATATGTTTGTAGCTGGTCTTTTGAAACAAGATGAGTCTAACTCTAACATTCAGAAAACATAAAATACTTACTAATAGTCTTTTATACCTTTCTCAGACAAAAGTACAAGAGGACAGCCAATGCATTTAAAACTGATAATCCTAATTGAGACACAAACAAGAAGGACAGCAAAAAGCAAGAACAGAATTAATTTTCTTAAAACCTCTCCATGGCAAGTCAAATATTTTTCTGGCAGATGGCAGTTGGACTTTCCTCATCTGACCTCATTTTTTTTCATATTGAAAAAAAAAATACTGCCTTCATTTGCAGTGCTGTTTGGTTTGTAAAAACATTCCTTGCTTATATACAGGTTTAATCTTACTGGCACAAATTTCAAGTCTGGGACTAAAACCATTTAACAAGTCAAATTATCTCTGTTGATGCCAGTGGATCCACTAGTCAAATTAGGTACATATTTTTATTGCATCTCCTGCTTATCAACTCTTTGGTAGCTGGCTGACCAAAGTGAGCTGTATTTAATACTGCATTTCTGGACCAACTTTGTCAAATAAGCTTCCAGATCACTGAATGAGTAGCATTGTATCAGTTGGAACTAAGGTACAGTCCAGGAGAACTCAAGGGACAGTGGCAAATATTCAGCACTATTAAGTGAAGACACTTACTAGGGTATATAGTTATTGGGTTTAGAGCACATAAATGAAGCTATTGTACTTTCAGAATCTTGTCATTAGTGTCCCGCGGTCACCCTGACCCCTTCACCAATCTGTAGATGGTAAACCATCTTTTGCAGTAAATGGCATTACTCTACATACAGACCTTTAACCACTTATTGTCTTCTAGTGTTCTACCCAAGAAGTTGTCATCCCAAGCATATATGATAATGGCCATCAGTTGTCCTGGCAGGTCTTTTGAGTTCATTTCAGTGGTTATGATGGCCTCTGGAAGTAAGGGTATGCAGTAGGACTTTACATACTAAGTTCAGCAGCTGGGTCTGTCAAATTACTATTACATTCTGTGGGCACTAAAGTGTGAGCAACAGCAGAAAACTTTCTACAGGAGCCTGGGAACTCCCAGGTTCCGGCTGGGCACAGTTCAATCAGGTACATTAGGCACAACAGATAGCTTTGGTGTCCAGAATAAAAATAATTTGATTTGATAAGATTTCCTACAATGGTACCAAATAAAAACTTTTGTGAGAGGATAAGACACCTGAAAATGAGCATGGTAAACATTTTAGAGTATTTAAAAATTGTGAATAATCATGCAGATTCACTTTAGCTGCATGTCATGTCTAGAGAAAAGCGAAGAAAGAGATCTGCAAAAAGTATGTAGGCGAGCATCCTACTGGATTTCTTTTTGCAGGTGAAATGGTGTTCGAGTAGGTAGTAGGCAAGATATAAGCTTTTTAGCATCAACACAGTAACAAGAAGTTTTATTTTTCCATGTTTTGATGACCAGTAAAGAATCACTTTGTAATGCTTATTTGATGACTCTAGATGTGTCCTGAGGAAGTATGTTTTACAAAACTTTCTCAGTAAGGAACGTATTAGTCTTTTATAGTAAAAGCTGCATGTTAGATATTTAATTAATGGGAAACTGAGGCATATAAAGAGAAGTTCATTTTTCAGTAGCAATCCAAGAGCCCATCCGCAAGAATAGGATGACAGCTTCCTCACCTGAATCTCTGTGCTCTGTTTGCTGTGTCACACTGCTCTACTTTCTTCACAGAAGTAGTATGACAATACTGATTATTCTCTTCTTCATTGATGCTCTCCCATGCAGGAGATAACCCAGAGCTCACTCAAGCTAGTGAGTATTTCCAGTGAGGTTGTATGATTTTGGATAAATTATGTGGTGATTGGTAATACACTTATTATATTTTATGCTTATTATATTTTATGAAAAAAATACTCCATTTACATTCGTCATGCCTCTGAAATCATATGGCCAAATACTGTAGCTCAGGATATTTATGAATAATAAGCAAGAGTTAGAGAGTTGCAATCAGTTCAGGAGTTTCCTTCTTATAATTCATAGGATGACATTAATCTATTCACAGAGTTTGAGGACTGAATCGAAAAGTAATTAAAAGCAATGCAAAACCCTAGACCTTAAGCTTGATCCTTCACTGACACTTTAACATGGAAGCATTTTTGCTTTGATTTGAGTTCATTCAAATCCTATAAAATGGGATCATTGAAAAAACGAGGAAGGGTGGAGGAAAAGATGGAAATTAAAGGTTATACAGCCCGGGTGGGTGGCATGTCGTGCAGTTTAAGTAAGATGCAATGTTAAACTCACCCTCTTCCCTGTCTCTGTTTAACTCTTCATTTCCAGTACTTAATATTTTAAGCTGGTTTCATAAGGAAATGAGGCCTGTGAACTCTCACTTTTTCTTTCACTGTTCTCCACAGCAATAACTCTTGAGACTTCACATCAGTTAAGCAGTAGAATAAAAGCCTTCAACTTAGAAGAAGCTGGTCATACAACTTATTCATGAAAACTGGTTAGTCAGTGAAGGAAAGATATTCTGGTGAGTCATGCAGAACTCCGATTTGTGTAGTTCAGCAGGCCAAAATGAGACACGTGCTCACTGGATCATCAGTGTGCCAGAAAGGTAATAGATTGGGAAAGTTGTGATGAACTGACTTAGTTCCTGCTGTAATTCAGAGTGACTCTACGAAAGCTAAATCAGAGCTGAATTTTATTTGAAACTTGTTAGAAAGGTTTCAGTCCTCTTTCAAGTAGTTGCAATGATGAGAAGTTGGTTTGGGCTTGGTAGTAGCAGAGGCTTCCCAATGAGTAGCCAAACTGAACTAACAGGTCATGTTGCAGAAGAAGGGGAGTGAGCAATGAGACAGGCTATTTCAAGAAAGGCACATCAATGAACACAGGAGACAAGCAAATCAGTTGCTATACAAAGGTAACAGAGAAATATAACTTGAAGCTAATGAAATGAGAGCAGGAGGTGAAGTATAGAAGTGGAATATTACTTCAAATACCTTCTGGTAGTTAACACAGAAAGCACAAACAAGTCTGTTTAGACATCATCTGTAGAAACTGGGAAATACCCATCTAGCCAGATATAAGGCTCCACAACCAGTTTCGTGGATACTTTTGTTCCCCATTATGTGGAGGGTTTTTTAATAATTTAAGTTAGTCTGCTTTAAAGCTATTAGGTTAAACTACAAGAAACAAACAAAACCCCTTCAAAATGCAGAATACCTATTCTTGGCCACTTTCTAAATTGTTGTGGGTTAACCCCAGTGGACAGCTAAGCACCACACCAAATGCTTACTCAGTTTCCCCTTTCTGCCCCCAGTGGGATAGGGAAGGAGGGAGGGAAGATTAAAAGCAAGACAACTTGGGATCAAGATAGAAATAAAAATTGTTTAATAAGTAAGGGAGAAGGGAAAGAAGAAATAAAGGAAACAAACATCATGCAATCACTCACCACCTCCCAAAGGCAAACTTTTGTCCAACCAGTTCACAAACAAAACGTGTAACTAAACTGTCTCTTTTCCCTGTTATTGCTGAGCATGATGTGACATGCTGTGGAATATATCTTTGGTTAGTTTGAGTCATCTGACTGGTGGTGTCCTCCCAACCTACTGCGCCCTCTCCAGTCTATTCACTGCAGGGCAGATTGAGAAACCAAGGCAGCTTCGATGTTGTGCAAACACTGTTCAGCAAAAGCTGAAACATTTGTGTGTTATCAGTAACATTTTGGTGAAAAATCTAAAATACAGCCCCATGTGAACTATTATGAAGAGAATTAATTCTGTTATCCAGGCCTAGTATGCTTATGTAAATGATTCTTTATACCAAGCAGATGTGCTCATATATATATACTCAGACCTTTCTCGAGAAAGTATTCTTTTAAAATATACCTTATTGCCATTCTCATAGAAAAAAAATTCTTCATTTTAAGGATTCCATTAAGATTTTGGTGGATACAGAGACCTCAGGATTCTTGTGGGAGGAAGGCTGGGATCTGTCTGTTGGTTCAAATGCATATTTTAAGATGACTTACATTTTGTTCTATCAGTAAGTGCTCTTTCTTTCTCTCCCTACTGTTTTCCTACCAATACATCCATGCATGGGTAGTGCTCATTTCTCAATTCCAATGCTGTCACTTTTCTTTCTAACCAGCCTTCTGTGCTGGTGGCTGCTGTTGTAGCACTTTTGCTTTGGCTGGGCGGGCAAAGTGAATCCCAGTGAAGCAATTCATCAGTTATGAAACTCCCACCAGAAATTTTAATATCAGCACCTGTGATCGATGCAGCCAGTCTTCCAATCAGTGTATGGAGGATTTTGACAATAATTTTCACAGTGTTAAAGTGAACTTCTCATGTAACATAGTACATCTATGTGGGGAGCCTGGCTGCCTGAAAGAAAAGCTACTGTATAATACATACTTTATTCAGCATTAGCATGCTTTCTCCCCATCTTTCAGGGTTTCTTTCCTTTGTCACTGCCCTGTCCTACAGATATGTAATTTACTGCCCTAATTTGGTCACAGCTCTTCCTATTTCATATATACCCATGCACATTTATGTACATGTCAGTGTAATACATGCCTAAGCCATCTGGTATCTTTCCTTGCAAATGTTCACAGAGAAAATTGACTGTGAGTAAGGTTCTGAACCTGCCTGTCCAAATGGTCCATATTTGTTTGATTTTTCTAGCAAATGCATAGATCCTATTAGTGAGACTGATCCAACATATTTCCATGTGTCAGCTGTACCTGCTGCAAGTGTCATTCTGTTCAGTGATAACAGGACTTGCATCCTAAAATAGAGAGAAAACAAGAACATCAGGTCCTTTTGAGTATCTGAATCGCTTTTACTACCATCTGCTGACCAATGCTTTGAAAGAAAGAAAGTCTGTGTCTGGATTGACACCTTTCTTCTTTATAAGCCAATAAAAGATCGGCCTGTGAAAGAGCCCAGACATGCCATGTTTGCAAGAAAAGCTTATTAGAGCACAAAATGTCATTGGTATTTTATGTTTGCAACTCATTACAATATACAGGAGCTGATACAGGTATTCTTTTAGTGTATTTGTTATATTTAATTATTCTTAATTTAACTGTGCAGTAAAACTATTTTATTGTTACTCTACATGTTGTGATACAGAAATTGCAAAACAAGGTGCACCATAGGAGAAATGCACATGAAGAAAAGTGGTGTTCGAATCCCTTGTTTTATTGTTACATATACTTTGGAAAGACCTTTTAGATATTCCTATATAAATAATTTTTGTTTTAGTAGGTAAACAGACAAAGTTACAAATTGCAGGAGTTAAAAGTTACAGTGTAGGACCCAGTTTAATCATTATTAACATGCATGGTTGCATGGTTGGAAGGAGTGTTTGGGGCAAAGGAGTTTCTTTATCTGAAGCACCTGATGTTAGTTAAAGAATAGGTCTGTTTTGGAGCAATTGCCTATTCTAGCACTGTGTACAGAATAAGAGAAATAAAAATTTTTTCTGACACTTACATTTGGATATTCTGCATTTCAAACATGTAGCTATACATTGTCACTTCATCCATCATTTCTTTCAGGCAAACTTTATTTTATGTGAAATCAACCATTATTAAATTCTATTTTATATTATCTAGTAAGGCACCCAGGCAAAGGTAATTTGCCTATAATTCTATTTTAGTGCAGATCTTTCTTGCATAGCACATTATTTTTAATTGTAAGCATTTTATTAAAGCAATATTTACTCAGTGGTAATTCTCCCATATTCAGTATAACACTGACACAATGAGCTCCTTTCTTCTTGATTTTAAAGCAGTGTGTAACTGCATGAAAATTTTAACCATAAAGACGTTCAGCTGTATTGAATTATTTTGGAATTCTGCCTGGAGCCTGTAGTTGTTGCAAGCCTAACTTGCAGACAGGGGTCTAATGCTGAATCAGCTCACCTTTGTGTGCTCACAGTCCCAGTATACACTTGATGCTGGGACATGCAATGGCTGTTTTTCACTTCTGTTGGCTTATGAGACACTCTGTGGCTTGAGCACAGCCACACCACTGCTGCTGTGGGAGATTTTGCTGTTCCAGTCATACAGTCCAGTTTTGGAGGCAGTTACACAGTCACCACTGAAAAATCCTCCTTCCAGGGCTTTGTGGGCCTCTTTCATTGCCTACACAGAGTGATCATGCTAAGAGGTGAGCAAAGCAGCTACCTCTTCCTCTGCAGTCATGTATACCAAACATGTATACCGTACATGTTGTTTTCTTTGCTGTTTGTCACACAAAATGCCTGATACTCAGAATGCAAAGGGCAATCAGCTGAGCCACTGTTTGTTTACTGATCAGCATGGACAGCTGTAGGAAAATTAGTGGAAGAGATTTATCTTTATACCTCTTATTGATAGATTACTTGAATTCTCTTCTGTTTCTTCCCTTGTCCCTTGGATATCACCTGCACAAAATATGCAGTTTTCCTATAACTGTATTGTACACTGGAAGGAAATAGTCATGTATATTTGCTGTTCTTGTAGGACAAACACTAGACCTGATATGGTGTGACTGTGTGGTATGATGCTGCAATGCTGTGCAGGCTCATGACCCAGAAAAATCATAACCGTGTTAGCATGACTGAGCAAAGGCTAATTATCCCTTCTTTGATTACTGTAAGTAGTCTGACTGCCCTACAGAGCCTACTATTAGTGTGCCTCCTTTGGTGCCAGAACTAGATCTGGTGTTATCTGGGAGGAGGGAGTTGGAGGCTTCTTGCAGCAGTGTATTGCAGAGGGTAGGCATATGCTTGAAGTCTTCACATACATTTTATTTTCTTCCACTAGGGCCAGAGATATCCCTAAAAATGTTTCAAACAATTTTCCCTGGTAGTTCTTATCTCTCAGCCATATCTATCTACCTTTATCTGTCACCCTCCCATACTTAGTCCTGCTGTTATTACCTGCCTGAGAGGCATTTCATCCTGCTTCTGCTTATGCCTTCTCCTTACTGAATTCCTGGGCTGGTACTTATGGCTGATGGTACTGGACTCCTTCTTCAGTTGCATCATTGGCTGTGCCTGGCTCGGCCTGTATGCCTCTGGAGAAGGAGGCTTCTAAGTATTTTAAGAGTCCATGCCTGTTGTTTCCTGTCATATATCCATCAGCTTTGTCCTCTAATCTGGTCTACATTTAATTTCTTTTGCTAAAGGCACAAGAGGAAAGGTGATAAGGAGTGAGGGTATGAGGGGCAGAGTCACAGCACTGACCTCCCACCTCTTTCACTGCCATGGGAGAGGTGAGAATGAAGAGAGAAAATAGTTTGGGCTGATGGCCAACAAAAGCAGGTGACACCAGCTGCACTGCGAGGAAGCCAGAGAGCAGGGCAGAAAGCCAGAGCCTAAGGGTAAAGGCTAGAGGTTAGGCAGACCTGGGCTCCAGTCAAACCTTCTTGTGTGGATGCATCAAAACCCCAGTCAAACTAACATAAAATGTGTATATCTTTTCATGCAATAAGAATCTTATATTTTATAATTCCCCTTATTGTGCAATAAAACCCATGCACCTCCTTCACCCTCTCCCTATCCCCTAATCCCTTCTCATCTGCCTTTTGCACCTAAAGGCTTTTTGTCTGCAGTTTCTTTGGCCCATGTGCTCTATGGGTACTTCTATTCTGTTCAGAAACTCAATGGAAATGAGATCAAAATTACTAAGTGGCAACTGAAGGAAACATGACTTCTAGCAAACATAATAAAGCAACACTTAAATGCAACAGGTATTGAAATGTGTGAATGACTGTTCATGGCGCATGTTTTGACTAACAAGAAGTGATTTTTTTCATGTAGATTCTACAAAGAAATATACAAAAAATGTTGAAGACAGTAATACTTCAGCCACTAATGTCTAAATAATCTGAGATGATTACTGTTGTTGTTGCCTTTTGTTGTCTTTGTTATCATCATTTATTGTAGCATAGAAAGGTTATGGGTACATTGTGGGGTCTAATTACACCAGGTGCTGCAGGGACTTCTGGGAGTTTTAGTTCTAAGACTCTGTTGCACATGCTCACTTGAATGCTTGTATGGGATTGGCTTAGGAAATTACCTGTGTGACGTGGGGTCATTTGAAACTACTATTTAAGCTGTGACTGTTTGAATAAAGACACTTTCGTTAATCACCACGCTGGTGTTCACCATGGTCCCTATGGGACTTATTTATTTACTATATTAATAACTGCAACAGTATATGACTGGTGAAGACAGACGCAGAAACTTATTAATAATCATATTTTATAAAATGGGGTAAATGAGGCATGTTCAGGTTTTCATTAAAGCAGAACTAGAACTGAAAGCATGTCTTGAGTATTTAAGGGAACTGGAAGCTGGAGATACAATGAAAATATATGTACCTTCTGCATGGCTCATTGCTTTTTCTGCCAGGGAGGTTCCATATCATCCCTGGCCTGTGACTGCATAGGTGCATCTTACAGTGAATAAATTTTGAGTGCTAGTAAGCTAAGGACAAATGGCAGTGGCAGAAAAGACCAGAACAGTGACAGCAGTGATGACACCTGCTGCCACCAGAGAAACAGAGCATCACCCCTTCCATTCCTTCCTCTCCCATCTCAGCTTGGAAGTGACTAGATCTTATGCTACTTGTTTTAACTACAGATAAAGTTGGTTGTTTTCATTTCTCTTATGTTGCTGTCTTTCCTCCCTTTAGGTACTTTCTCTTCTCCAGGCTGAACCACCCTGATTCACTCAGGCTGTCTTCACAGGAGAGAAATTCCAGCCCTCTAATCAGTTTGAGATAGGATCAGACCCTGTTTAGACCTTAATCTAGATATTTAAGAGTACTAGAGAGTGCTTAGTCTTGGGGACTGGGACTTCCTGAAGTCCATTTAATCCTTTCTCAATGGCAACATCGAGATAAACCAGTTCTAATTCAGGAACTTTATATTTGTGTCAGCTGTATGTGTTTACTGTATGTAAACAAATGTTCCCCACCTTTGGAGTATACTTGTGCCTCTCAGATAAGCTGTGGCATTACATTTTTTCAGCACTGAACAATTTTAGGGAGTATCTGCCTATAGCTATTCCTGGCTGCTTATTTCTGCCTCTTTGCTCCAGGTTGCCATCCCCTTAGTTATGGAAATACAGCTAAGTGGTGCTTATTTGAAAACCAAAATAATACACCAAAAGAGGAATAATTTCAGTGACTGGGTGTACAGCCTAGCAACACAAATAGCTATTTGTCCGAATGCCTTACAGGTATAGAAATGAGGGGGGTTAGATCAGGAAATGAGCCCCTTAAATCTGTTTCACTGCTAATTTTCCTCATTCAGGAAAAGGTTCTGTCCTTCCTGTCCCAGGGTTCGCTGTCCGCTAGTTTCAGAGATGTTGTTTCCTTAGCTTGATCATATGCAATTATCACGTGCCCCAAAGGTAAATGAAGTTCAGCAGGGCTAAGGAGTTTGGCCAAGCCATCAGTCAGTCATGAATCCATTGGCTGGATTCTGACCACTGTTTGGTCAGAAAATGCTCAAAGCTCACTATGATGTTCTCGGCACACTGAATAATGTATTTCATATGAATGTGCAAATTGGTGACCACATTTCATACAAGTACAGCTGAGATAACTTGTTACCTCATTTCTTGCTTCAGAATGGCTTAGCACTAACTGAATCACTTTGAGAAGATAATATGGGATAATAATATGAAGAGAATATGCCTGTTGATTATGTTTTTAGGAGATGCTGTTGACAGTGTTTACTTGGAAATGTTCTTCTTCATATGGCCTGTGGTATAAGAAGGAAATTTACACCTGGGTGAAGGGTGACTGTGCAGATGCAGTGATACTAAGGGACAGTTCTGCTTTGTTCCCCCTGAGGAAGCTGCATTTAAAAAAGCTTGGTGAGCCAGCTCACAGCTCAGGCTATAGTTTGTTCATCTTTTGATAGAGAAGTTAGGTACTTGCCGAGGCCCTTAGGTCAGTCATTAGTGACATTTGATACTTCTGTGTTACACTCTTCCTCATGGAAAATGTCATGGAAGGGGTTTGTCCTTCTTGCTCTGGCAATCCCTTAATCAATGTCTCTTTTTCTTTCTCCTCTTTCAATCTGAAGGATCTTGTTTGCCTCATAACAGACTATTTCACTTGGTAGGGACCTACTCATGGCTAGGCTTCGTGAACGAAGATTTGAGAAGGGCTCTACCCCATGCAAGGAAGCATAGGGACCTACTAATGATTTGCTGTTTTCTACCAAATGGCTGACAAACCTGATAAGGAGCAGGAGATACCACTACAAGCTCTAGCAGAGTCTCTCTGCTGGGCTTAGCATATTGTTCTGTGTGCTCCAAGACTCCCCACTAAAAAGTAGTCCAAATACGTCTTTGACATCTCAAACATTGTATATATCTGGTTGGAAAAAAAAACAACAGTGTTGTAGGTCCAGCAGTGAGCCTGAAGCAGTTCCAGTGAAACCAATAAATATATTAGCATAAACTTGTTGCCAGGTAGAGAACTATTCTTTTTTTCCTGATCTGTGAAAGTTTAAGTACTGTGCTGGTTCTGGTTTTCAGTAACTCATTAATAAAAAAATTGCATTTATGTGTCCGTGCCAACAATTATGTGAATCTTAGATACTAACAGCAAATGGGAAGGAACCGCATGACCCTGTAACTTTCATGTAAAAGGGCAGAAGAACTGGCAGGAATCCTCAACACCCAAATAGAGACATTGTTTTACTACGCTGTGAGTTTTCTGTAACTGATCTATCCATTTGTGAAACCAAGGCTTGCACAGCAGTTGATCGGTCCTTCGGCATTAGTATTAGTAGAATTTTAAAACCACACATAATTTTTTTTCTTTAATTCACCATCTGTGTAGTAAAGTTAATAGTAGGAAAATTGGGCTCTGCTTTAATTAGCTATGACTTTCTCAATTAATTAGTTTGAAAACATCATACAGTACCTGTATTTGTACCCTGGGCAGCTTCAGAACTGTGTAAAGCTTTATTCTTGCGGATTTTTATGTATGTACTACAACAATTTACATGTGTTCTTTTGGGGCACAGTCGTGTCTGTTTGCTTTGGCTCCAACCTTATGTGCAGTATTGTATTATGTGTATTTTTGTTCTTGCAATGGCTGTTCTTGCAGTCAGCTGTTCAGACATCCAGCACCATGGTGTGAGTTGGATAGCCTGCTATTTATCCCTTATGTTGGGATTCCCACACATTTCCATGGAAACCTGAAAACCTAGAGCAATAAAGCACAGAAGCTATCGCTGTGTTACAGTATTGTGCAGCCTGAAAAAGCAGACATCACCATGGTGCCTGTGAGTGCCAATGTAGTTGTAGGTCTGTCTGGGTTTCCAATCTAAAACCTGTATTTTAAGGTTTTTAGGGTTTGGATTTATTTCTTACTCAAACATAGTTCTGTTTTCCTCATAAAGAGGAATGTGTTGTAAACCACATCTCCTTACGTATTTTTTAATACTAACAGAAGGAACATATATGGATGTGAGTGCATGCTTTATAGATATATATATAATGTGCATACTTTCATATACAGACATACACAGACACACATGCACACATATCTCAGTCAAAAACAAATCAAGAAATAAAGATATTAAAGTCTGCAAGAATAGTACATATAACTAGTTCGTGCAGAAATTTTAATGACTGTCATTTTGAAGGCTTTTCTTAATCAAAAGTAAGCAAAAACCTGCAGCCCTGTAGAAGGATCTTGGAATGATAATGAAAGATATATTAGTATGATAAAATACACTTTTTAGTGGAATGACCTAAAATATATATACCTCCACTGTAAAAAGTCAGAAATGTAACCATTTCATTTTGCTATCAAGCAGCTGGTACACAGCAAATGCTGTGGGTGAGTATAAAGACAACGAGAAGAGGTAATGGAGTCAGAGTTGAAAAAGAATTTGGAAAATAACCTGAAGAAACAGATCAGAAAACAGAATTGATTAGGGCAACCATTTTGAGTATTACTTTGTCTCTGCTTTCTCTGTGTTACTTTTCCAATCCCACTAAAAATACTAGATAATGTGATAATAATGCATTGATTCTTTGGCTTTCTGTGACCTCTACTTCCAGATTTTACTCTTTCCTTTTATGTTGTAGCAGGAATATCTGACTGCATTTTTAAATCATCTGTCCAATAGTACTCTGGTATTTTTTCCACCAGAGGCATAGAGACTGGAATACTATGACTGAAGGAATGTGAAAATTTTATTTGGAGATACCAAGTGGGATTAAAAGACAATTCCCCCTTCAGATTGGTTATGCTCTAATTCACAACAGGGTGTGATGCATGAAATCAAGAAAGAAGGAAGAACAACAGAGATGCTAGTCACAAAACTGCTATTATATAATCTATAGATGTCCTCAGCGATTTCAAATAAGTGTGAGTAAAACTTCTGAAAATACAAAGAGCTTAATCTACATCTAAATTTCTGTATCTTTAATTTCCTACTGCCTGGTTCTCAGCTCTTGCAGACACCTTCCTAATAGCAAACACAAGATTCTATGACTTAGGTGCAGTTTAAAATTTGTGACTGCATACTGTAGGTGGGCAATATCAGCTAATCCCATAAACAAACTGTTGTATCACAGAATAGTCTTAAGTTAGAAGGGACCCACAAGGATCATCAAGTCCAAGTCTTAAGTGAATGGCCCATGCAGGGATCGAACCCATACCCTTGGTGTTGTTGGCACCATGCTCTGAGCAACTGAGATAATCTCAGGGTGAAGTTTAAGATTTGTGACTGCATACTGTAGGTAGGCAACGTTACCTAATCCCATAACCATAGTATTGTAGATGAACTTTGGAGAATTTTGGAAGAGGGGAATGAAGATTTTATAGGAAGAATCTTCATCTGTGACTTAAGCATGAAAAAGAACCTGTCAGGAAAATGGTGGTTAATAATATTAGAGGATTTTCTGAAAGATGCTATTTGTAGTATCAGTTGCACAAAAATGTAACTTTCCATTAGAACAATAATCTTTTGTAGGTCTTTTGGTTGCAAAGAGAAACTGGAGCACTTTAACATGAAGTGCTGATAGCCAGAAAGCAGAACAGAGCAATAGAAACTTATGGATTTAAAATCTTGTAGTGCCAGTCCATTCATTGGAGGAGGATGACACATACTTTTTGAAGGTTAGGGAGTGATTGAGGGTAGGGGTGGGTGTAGAAATCCATGCAAATTTCTAGAGATGTTCACTAGTAGATCTCAATCCTTTTTATAGTTTAGGAATCCTGATTATGAGAATTTCACAATCTTTGTTAGCTTCTCAAATATTATTGTATCTCACACAATGAGATGCCTATATGCACCATGGTGCTTGAATGAAGCATTTATAATAACCTAAAATTTCAGATACTATCTGGTAACCTACTTAGACATGCTGGTATTCCCAAGACAGTACTTGGAAACTCTGGGTTAGACATTGGGAACAAAATCCTGACCTCATAAACCAGTGGATTTTCATTTGACCTCAATGGAAATGGCTTTTCATTTTCATGTCCCAGTCTGATGCAGTAATGGAATTATCCTCAACTTGATCTTTATGAATGCTGGTCATTTACAGTCCTGTTTCATTATACCCATAACAGGAGAATAAATTAAGAACGGAACAAAAGGGATAATGTTCTGGGTAAGGCCTAATATAGAGTGAAGAGATAAGTACAATAGCTCATCTGCATATCAGTTTCTAGAATGGATGTGATACAGCTTTATTTTTAAGTAAGACAGAGCAGAGGACTATAGGGATTTCTGCACATCATTCATATATATGAAGTAAGTTTGCAGCAGCCTAATAGATCTCTCGAAATGAGGATCACCAAAAACATTCATCAGAAACAGTCCGATGCTCTTAGTTGCCTCTCCTGTTGCTGGATTTCCTCGCCTCGTGTGTTTATTTAACCTAGGTGTCAGTCATTCTCATGTGACAGTTCTCTGACAATCAAATTTGTAGCTTATAAAAATGTAAAGTGATAGGTATTGCACAAGATAAATTTTGAACACATATAAAAGTGCAGTATTATGCTAAGGCTCTGATTTCACCTCCAGGATAACTACTGCATCTAGTGACTGTCAACATTTTGCAGCGTTTTTCTGATCTGCGGTTTCCATCCTGCTGAGAATGCACAATTATTAAGGAAAAAGAGAAATCTATGTAATTCCATAACTTGCTATGAAGGTGCAATTCCTGTTTTTGTTTGCACTAATATTCTTTTTTTTTTCATCCTATTAGACAGAAAGACTTTTTTTGAGAAACATGTTTGTATTACTTTGTCTTTTGCAACTCATTTGTTCCAATTTTTTTTTCTGATATGTCTTCAGGTAGTTTATTATCGTGGAATCATGGGATAGTTTCAGTTGGAAGAGACCTTGATGATCATTTCGTTGCAACTCACCTACTACGAGTGAGAACACCTTCCACTAGACCAGGTTGCTCAAAGCCCTGTCCAACCCAGCCTTGAACACTTTCAGGGATGGGGAAGTCACAACTTCTTGGGGCAACCTGTTTGAGTGCCTCACCACCCTCGTAGTGAAGATTTTCATCATATCTATCTAAATGTGTCCCCCTCTTTCAGTTTGAAATCATTCCCCCTTGTCCTGTCACTATGTGCCTTTGTAAAGAAGTCTGTCCATCTTTCTTGCAGCTCCCTTTAGGCACTGGAAGGTGCTTCACATTCTCCCTGGAGTGACTCTTCTCCAGGATGAGCAACCCCAACTGTCTCAGCCTGTCTTCATGGGAGAGGTGCTCCAGCCCTTCGATCATTTTCATGGCCTCCTGTGGTCTTGCTTCAGCTGGTCCATGTTCTTGATGTTGTGGGTCCCAGAGCTGAACGTGCTCAATCTCTAATGTTTGCGCTTAGACAGTCTCCAGCTAGATTTCTGGGTTTTTTGTGGCTTTCTTCTCTGTTTGCATGAAAACAGTAGGATATTCTCATGGGAAGTGTTTCTGGGGTATCCATTGCCTACCTTTACTCGTTAATTTTAGGGAACTCTTAGGCTGAATATCCCTGCTCAGCCTTGAAAATGACTGTACATGCACTTGTAGTGCTTGCAGTGCTGTAGTGCATATGGGCTGTAATCACAATCCAGAACTTTATTTTGCCAAATGCTGTACAAACATATGCCCTGCCCAGAAGACTTGCAGTATAAACAAATAAATATGTTTCAGTTTTTACGTCAGTGGGCCATGACACGAGCTCAAGGATCTGTGTATTATGTTTCATTATAGACCAGCATGATCTGACGTACAGAGCAAGCGTGCATGACTTTCAGCACATTGATGTGGTCCATCTTTGTAATTTATTAGGAAGGGACTTATATTTTTAGGCATTTTTCAATCTTTCATTTGTACATCTATATGAATACATGTTTACAACATCTGAGTTTGCGTGCAAGTTTAATTTTAGTTTTCTGTGTATATAATACTGGTATGTGATACCTGTATCATACATGAACTCTTGAGGACGTATAGCTCAGAGGAATAATTTTGCGTTATACCTTTGTAATATCAGGTGTTTGTTTAATTATTTTCATAATTTTTTTAACAAATTTTGACCTTTTTTTATTCTGAAGGCCTTCTGCAGACATGCCAGACATTGGTTTATGCAAAAAAGGTGTCACAACTTTATAAAATAACAACAATTAGAAGCACTAAGCCTTTTTGCTGTTGCAAATTTTATAAAGGCAGATTTCCCTCCTGTTGTTGGCACTATTCCTTTCCTATAGGTGGTAAGAACAGACAGAACTTTGGACATCCTGTTTCAATGTCTTTGGGAGCCAGAATACTTTTTTTCTGCATAAATGGCTTTCTTTGCATATTCTAAGAAAAATTCTCTCACCCAGACAGCATAATAACTGTATTAAAAGTATATTGTCTCCTCAGAAATGCTGCCTCTGATCCTAAATTTCATGTTAAGGATTTAACATGAAATCTGAGAAGAAAAGAGCCTGGAATGCAGGGAAGCACCTGCACTCTACAACCCTGTCCTCATCAGATCAAGTCTTTCAGAGCGTATGTAAAATAATGCACATACATCTAAAAATCTTCTTAGGTTTATCTCTATTACTCAAGGATGAAAGGGACCTTTTTTATGCACATTTCACTTCAGTCTTTTCACCTAGTTGTCAAAACAAAACCTAATGATGTAGTTTCCTAACTTTACAACATGAGTCAAGGAAATAAAATTTTTACACCATTGGTCCTGCTTAGCTGGTGGTATAAAAGGAGAGTATCTCACAAAACTGACATTAAGGATGCAAAAACTAAGTTTGAAAGTCTTAGTTTTCATTCTTTTACCCTCATATCGTAGAAACATGAACGGAGTTAATACAGTTCTTTCTCACTGTTATCTGAGTAACTGTATTAAGTCAGAAGGCAAAGTTTTAACTGAGGACAGAATATGGATGGTTCTACCAATTTGGTCTGTTTGGCCACTTTGAATTATTTAACAACAAGTTTTTCTAGATCTTGAAACTGCTACAGACAGCTTAAGTTTCTGAAGCAGGAAATCTCTTTTGTGCCTTGTTAAGAATAAATGTGCTTTTCACTTTACTTTAAAAATCCGTATTTATAATAATAGGATTTACAGGTGCTCTGATATCAGAGTAACAGAAAGAAATGAAAGAAAATTGAAAAAAATAATAAATATATATTAAGAAACTAAAATAAAATCTATTCCTGGTTGTCCTTTCCTTCCAGGAATTAAAGTGGCACTATCTGTGTCAGCTTAAGTGCATTCTAAAACTCATGCAAACACTGAATTTTCTAACTATGCTGGTAATAACAGGCATGCTTTAATGCAGCACTTGCTTGTGCCTCATACAGGCCACTAGGTCACCATGCAGTAGTTATCACTACACTTGCTGTCATCTGTGTCCTAGAAAGATATTTGGGTTTTCCTGCACATGTTAAGCTACAAAATCCTGTCCGTTTGAGCCTTATTTCTTTTTTCTCTCCCCCCCCTCCTTTATTTTAACCACAGAAATTGCTATAAACAAGTTTTGAGCAGAAAAGTACCAATAAATATTCATTATTTTTTTTGTCTCTTTTTTATCTTTCGAGCATTGTGTTGTATAGTTATAGTGTTAAAAATATGCAAGTTACTGAACAACTGAAGTAGGTGCTCTTATTTTATGCAACAACTGCAGTAATCTGTGATCCTGTGTAATTTATGCTAATTATGTTAGTAGTGCCATGATTGATATTTTACTTGTCTGTCTTATTAATTTATCAGCTAATTGTTGCATTTCTAGTGGCTGCAAGCTATTTATAACACACCCTTTGATAAGCATAATGGCCTGCACACTAATAGCAACAAACACTTTTGATACCATTTAGTTCTGAAATAGTACCCTCAGCATTGCTGTGATTAGACAAAACTTAAAACAGAAATAAACTTTCATTGTTGTGTAGTAGAGAATGGGAAAGAAGGGATGCTAATCACTTAACAGCGGCAGCAATTAGGTAGTTTTAAGAGACTAAGAGATTTTTTTTTTACTATCCTAACCTGCTTTCAGAGTGAAGACTGATAGTTTACTAAACTTAGAGGCCTACCCAGTTTCCTTTTAGAATTAAAAAGAAGATATAATTAATAAATGTGGTCTCTTTCTTTACCTGAAATGCTTGTCTTTTGCGTGGTACATATCCACTAGAGTTAGCTTATGTTTAATCATGTTTAATCAAACCTTAAACACAATACTGTCTTTTTAATAACACTTATTTCATGTGATGCTTTGGTCTGTTTTGCTCTGAAATGCTTATAGTTGTCTTTGATAATTGCCAGTCTGATTCAGTGCTGGTGAAGATACTCCTGTTTTCTACAGGGGAAGCTATATTGGATCAACAAACCTCAGTGTGTTAGTTGTAGTAAATAATATCAATTTGTGGATGTGGTGATGGCTTATAAAAAAGCTCATTATGGGCATTTTAGATCATACATGTCTGTGTATACTTCTTGGTGAGAAACAGAATACATGACGATACCAAATATATTTAAATTTCTTCTTCTCTTTTCTCCTTGGATTCAGAAAAATATGTATTTTATACATTTAAAGGATGAATAAGTCCATGATAAACTAACGGTCTCCTCAGTACAGACTTAGATAATATAGTAAGTTTTGGGGGGTAAACCCTAACCCAATGTAAAAAAAATGCACAAGATGTGCAAACAGACATTATATCATTACTTCAGAAATCCTATACCTAATGGAGGTAGGGCAGGGTGAGCCTGGCACTTGCTGTGGAAGAGTTCAAGTGAGATTTGGCAAGCAAAGTCAGACAGTTGAAAGCTTTTTTGCCCATCTCATTTTCCACAATGATCTTTTGGGTTGAAGCTCTTAAGAGAATAAGAGTTGTAACTCTTACAACTCTGCTTCTGGCTGAACTGTGAGGACAAGTCAGTGACTTTATGTTTCTGCAGAGCTGTGTGCACTTTTCCAAGCAGTTTGCCAGGCACAGATTTGGGAGGTTGTTTCCTACCAAAGGGCCTCTAGGTCTGACTTGCATGTGGGTGATTCAAGGCAACAAAGAGATTGAAACACAGCATGACTGTGATTACAGTCATTAGGACATTCAAAGATAAAGCTAAAACTCTTAAGTTATGACTACTCTGACCTGAATTTCCATGAATGTGCTTTGGCTTTTTATTGTGCGCTCTCATTTCTGCGTGTAGTGATAGGTACTACGCTGCAGGTTCCTCAGTATTGATGTGGGTTATTAAAGTGCCCCATATTTGGCTTGTTGTTTATTCTCCTAGGATTTTAATGGTAATTCAGAGGTGTGTAGTGCTAATAAGTTATAGAAAAGACTTGGTTACAGCCCATCTGATGTAGTTACACTTTGGCTGATAAAATATGTGCTTATAGAAACATACATGCAAAATATTAGACAAATAGAAATAAGGAAACTTTCATTAAATTGCTGTGCCCAAAAGACCATTGTATATACTTAGAAGATGTATATGAAGAAAAGGTGTTTTCAGGTATCAGTGCTTGTTCAGAACGTAAACTTCCAAGAAATTAGTCTTTGATATTAAATCCTACAGGTTAAATGCAAACCTGTCTTTTGGAGCATATTCTACCTCAGGACTTGCACGTAGGCATTTGGTGTCAGGACAAGTTACATGTGTGCCAAGGGTGGAAGTAGATTTATAGAGACTGTACACCTGCCTTGCACGCCTTCCCTAAGCTAGTGGGTTTAAAGCTTAACAGTGAAATTGTAGAACGTTTTGTGTTACTTGTGAGCCCTGTGTCTGTGAAATTTAATTTTTTGTATATCAGTAAGTCTTATTGGCTTCCTAAATTTATAAAAATTAAATATTCTAATGCATTTTTTTCTTTTAAAGTGCTCTTCTTACCAATTTTCTTCCATAATATGATAAATCAAGGTCTGCCGTGACCTAATTATTTTTCTGCCTTTGTTCCTGTACAAAATTTAACAAATTGCCACACTTCAACTTTCGAGGTAGAAAAAGAACTTTTCTGATACCTTATATCTGTCGTTTTCCAACACGTTGTATTTGGGAACGGGGTTTTTAGAGGAAAATAAATCGTGCCAGATCCAAAACCTTGAAGAGAGGCAAGGCTGCTGCTACTCCCTGTCCCTAAGTTCAGCCAGTAGCAAGGCTGAAGATTCATTCTCAGCAGGCTCATGTACACAAAGCACATGTGTACACTGCATGTATATAGACATAAATACACACATACATGGCTGCTCACACAGATTCTGGACAAACACTTAAGAGAACTTGTGTGAACACAGACATCACAGCAGCCTCATCCTGTTCTCTCTGGCTGAGCAGATTGGAGGGCCACTGAAAAAAACTTGTGTACATATGTCTCCATATATGCACGGTGGATCCCTGCAGCAGCTGGGATCAGTCTGCCCAGTTACTGCATCCCAGTTTCCCCAGTGACTGACATCTTACAGACAGCCCCTCAGGCCCTGCCCCGGTTGGCAGTGCAGACCAAGGCACACAACCAGACACCCATCCAGACAGAAGGACTAAGAAGGTCTTTTAGGTCATTCTAAGTGCAACTAAGAGCTGCTAGACTATTGGATAAGAACTATTATAGTGTCTTGATTTTTATGGCTGTAACCCCATGCTACCAGAATTTCTAGAATTTGGTGCAAATTTGGTTCAGAATCACCAATACTACAGAAGATAATCTTCAAGAAATCTCATTTCTTGAAGTTCCTAGAGCTTTAGGTTGCTTATCCCCCCATGTGAAAGTAGCATGATATGCTTCTATTCATGACATGGAAATTACAGTTAAGTTCAAAATATTTCTCTGTATTTATTTTCTGATTTTTACTATAAATTTTACATTTGACTTTAATCTGTGCTGCTTTTGACGGCATTGCTGACTGACATAGGGAAGTATATAGACCTCTTATCTCTTCTGTTTTATTTAGAGTCTTATTAGAAGGCCTTTGAATCAGAGACTGCTTTCTTTCAATGTCTACATCTAATGCAAGGAAGTGTGAATCCTTGTTTGAACCTGTATGACCAAAATATCAGCCTTAACAGCAACTGTAAAATTGTGAAAACACTTCTTTTCCTTCTCCTGTGAAGAATACATATGCTTAGAAATGCTTATAAATGGGGGATGGGAAATCAATATGACGGCATTAAACTTCCTGAGACTTCAGTATTGCATGGTCCTGTCAGCATGCACTGGCACTCATCACCCTGACCACGGGTGGCCTGGTGCAGGAGGGGTTAAAGGATGGTGTAATTTGAATTGCTCAGCTGTGTAGACATATTCTGGGCGTCTTCTTCCCGATGGAAATTCTGGTTCTGTTACAGCTTATGTCCCAAAGCCTATTCACTGAACATACCCAAAGACTGATGACAGGGTATCTTCTCTCCTAAGAAAAAAGTGCTGTAGATCCAGTGCTATTTCTTCTTACCTGTATTTTCCACACTACTTCCTCATTACTCATATCTAAGAATGTAAAAAAGGTAATAAGAGAAAGATGCTCAATTGACCTGCATGAACTTTGGGTCTTTTCCACCTCAACTAATCTGAGGGCAGTGAGAAATACTTGAAAGTGTTTCTTCCTTCCTTTCATTTTACTTCACTGAATCCAAATATATTTTCCCACAAAAGGAATAAATGGTGAACTTGTAAATTTATCAGAATTCTGCTTATTCTGGCCTGCATTTACAGATTTGTCTGCAACCTGTACTGCTCATCTTAAAATGAAAGGCTTGGATTTCCTCTGTGCATTCCAGCAGGAAAATGACTCTTACTCAAAGTTTCAGAACAAGACCTGAGGATAGATTCTCCTATTGTTCTGCAAGAAGGAGTCTCCTTGATATTAATAAAAGCTTTGTGTGTTCATCACAAGTGGAAGAGGGCAAAGGAGTAATTTATATTCTAGTCATTAAATTGCCCACATGCCTACTAGGTTGCTTTGTATTATGTACCCTCAACTTGTAACTTTTATCTTTGCAGAGTTCCCTCTGGAACTCTGCTCTGAGAGGGCCTTGTTGCATGCTGGTGTTTTCCTGAGGGGAAGATTCAAATACAGTAATTCTTTTATTAATTTGCCTTTTACTGAAAAGGGTGTTCTAAAATATTTGAACTAAATTTCAGATGTCTGTGCCAAGAAGGCATCTGGGTTTTTGGGGGAAAGGGTCTGAAAGGACAGGGAATTTGCCTTCCCTTCTACCTGACTTTTTCTAAGCACTCCAGTAGCTTCTTAGAGTAATTTTCTATCCTGAAATTTTGTGTCTGTGCTGTCTTGTAGATGTTACAATCAGAAACAAGTTCATTAAATATATTTAGGAGGGTCATAGAGGTTTTCTGTCAGAATCAAGATACTGAATTTTATTGTGCTTGTTAAGAGAAGTAATAGGCCACATTTAACTAAGAGAATTGAAATATTAAGAATTGATTTTAAAGAACTGTACAAATACAGTCATAACGACATAAGAATACTATGTCAAAAACCTTTTTAAAGTTGAGTTAAATGCCATCAACTGCTCTCTCTTCACCTTCAAAGGCACTCATTTTCTCCTAGAATGCAATTAATTTATAAGACTATGATCAGTAAGGCATAAATTAAGGTTCAAATATTGTTACTGATTCAGGTGTGGTCAGGTTTGGTATCCCTGCCTGTGGCAGGGGGACCTGGGACTAAATGATATCTAAGGTCCATTCCAGCCCCCTTGACATTCTGTGGTTCTGTGATTCTATACTTAGGGGAGAGGAAGATCTGCTGAAGCACAGCATTATGCAAGTTGCATCAGCGAGTCCAAAAGACCTTGGTAGATTGAGTAGGGAGTTCTACATAGACTTCGGGGATCAGGTCTACTGAAGTAAGCTCTGATGTAATATACAAAGTCAGGGGTTTTTACCCTGAGAGTCTGTTTAGAGAATCACAGAATATGCCAAGTTGGAAGTGACCCACAAGGATCATCAAGTCCAACTCCTGGCCCTGCAAAGGATCATCCGCAAGAGTCATGGTGGGACTCATGTGCCTGAGAGTATCGTCCAAATGATTCTTTAACTGTGCCAGGCTTGGTGCTGTGATGACCTCCCTTAGAAGCCTGTTCAGTGCCCAACCACCCTTTGGGTGAAGAACCTCTTTCTGATATCTAACCTAAACGTTTCCTGAGACAGCTTCAGGCCATTCCCTTGGGTTCTGTCACTGTCACCACAGAGATCAGAGTCTACCCCTCCATTTAGTTTAACCTGATCTGCATATTTTAATTCCCCAGAATCTTCACGTTATATTCCTTTGTTGCTTGATTGTAGCATTTGCAAGTGAAACTATACATCCGTGACCATGTTTTGATCAAGTAGTTTAAAATATAAACTTACATAGTGCCTAAATCCTGGGTTATTGTAGGTTGAGGAAGCATTGAGGGGCAATGTAAGGACACATAAAGTATTATCTTAATGTACCTCTGGAAGAGTGCCATAACTTTGTAGTTTAAGTGCCATGGTAGAAATCACATGCCAACCATTGGTATTTTTAGTTGTCTAAAATAAATTTACATTAATTCAATCCAGATTTTAATTAATTTGTATTAATATGTTGGCAGCACTTTCTTTTTTCTTGATCATTAGAGTTGCCTTTTCTTTCTTCTCGGTCATGTTGCATGAATTCGGGTTTACCCAGAACTTTATCTGAATTGCATGAACCAGAGGAACAGCTACTTAAAGTAAATTATTAGGTATGTTGTAAAAAATTATGCCCTGTACCTTCAGTTTAAATCTAGGACAGTGTTTTCTTACTTATTTTACACAGTGGTTTTTCCAGTTGTGACTTTTTTGTCTTATATTATTTGAAAGTGGAGGTCAATATGTCAAAAGTACAGTTACTGACTTTCATGTTGTGAAAAGTATGTAATAAATTGAAGAGATATTTGGGGACCCATTGGAGTAACTGGTAAATATCCCATTTACCAAATAGGTTAAACAGTGTCTCACAAAACACATTCAGCTTCTAAAAACTTATATTATGAGGACAGTTATACCTGACAGTTATCATTATTAGAAAATAATGTTCAGACTTGGGCCTGTTCAGACTCAAGAAGAGACAACTGAGAGGAGACCTCATCAATGTCTGTAAGTATCTGAAGGGAGGGTGTCAAGAGGACAGAGCCAGGCTTTTCTTGGTGGTGCCAAGAATAGGACAGGAGGCAACTGGCAAAAACTGATGCACAGGAAGTTCCGCCTGAATATGAGGAAGAGCTTCTTTATGTCATCTTGTATTCCGTATTGCTGTATGATCTTACCAAGGGTCAGCATCAGGAAGACTAACTTGGTGAGCCACACCATCTTTTCAGGGATTAGTAAAGATTAATTTAAAAAGTTAAAAGTAAATTTTTTTCAGAATTTTTTTTTCAGTTCTCCACTATTTCCCAAGTATTCTGGGTTTGTTTCTTAACAACAACCATGTCTTCAAGAGCTATTAGGCTGTGGTTTTTGGGGGGATGGAGGGGTAAATGTTGTCTGAGACTTTGATTTTAAGATGACAAATAATTTTTTTTTTTAATTTTCTTGTTCGTTACTATGTTTCTCAATAATAATAATCAAAAATTCTTCCAGATATGTTTAAGTGATTTCTTGTTATTACTGTGTTTCCCATTCAACATTTGGTTTTCTTTGATATTTTTAATTCACCATTATTGGTAGTTTATGTTTCCTGATAAACTGTTCTGTGTGTGTATGAGTCCATATGAATTATTTTTTAATCCTTACAAGCTAGAGGTTGTTTTTTTAAGCTTTGGAGTACTGAAGAGGGGGTATTGCCTTTCTCTTTATTTTATTTTCATTTCTCTGTTACTAGTGAATGCTTCTCATGTGATTATGTGCCTTTTTTTATTTTTAACATTTAATGACATATTTTAAAGTGCTCCTAGTCATAGTAATTTCATCTTAAAAGATTTTCTTCTTCTCAGTTTTTCTCATTATTGTTTCCAGCTTTCCAGTAGTGATGCTTCTAAAGCACCTTGTGTTTGTGTGTTTTTGTATTTAGTAGTAGTTACTGGGATAAGATTCTACACATTAATACATAATAGGTCTTAATTGCCTGCACATAGGTGACCACACAGAGCTTTTTTTGATTTTTACCCAGAAAATTTGTATTTAGTATATAGAATTTTTGTCCACTGGTTAAATAATTTCTTACATGAGAATTGTATTAGTTAATTTTTAGAAACTTCAAGGATACTTCTGTGGTTATAGCATTCATCCGCCACCCCCGCAAGAATCTTCATCACAACACAGATTTTTTTTTTATTAGTTTTTGTTTGTTTGTTTTTGTTGGAAGGGATATTTTTGGTTTGGGGTTTGTTTTATTTTGGGTTTGGGTTTGTTTGTTTGCTTCAGATGCTAAAGAAACTACTCAACCTGTTCCATGCCCTGTTTGGTTGTCTTCAACATATCTATCAATATAACACACCTCTTCTTGTACCCTGTCTGGTGGTTTATTAGTTAGAGCATTGACCTGTAACTATTCAGGGCCTTGTTTCTGTAAATCCTCAATAACAAGAATGCACATAATAGAGGTACAGAGTTGCTAGATCTACTTCTTTCTGTATAAGTAAGGCATGTCCAATAATTCGGTTATTTTAAGTTCTGACTAACAGATTTAATTTCTGCTAAGACTTTTTTTATCTTTCCTTTCTCAGCATTAAGAATCACAAACTCAGAGAATCATAGAGTCATAGAATGTTCTGGGTCGGAGGGGACCATAAAGATCATTCCCCCCTGCCATGGTCAGGGAACCTTCCACTAGACCAGGTTTCTCAGAGCTCCATCAATTTGGCCTTGAACACTCCCAGGGATGGGACATTCACAGCTTCTCTGGCCAGCCTGTTCCAATGTCTCACCACTCTCACAGCAAAGAATTTCTTCCTAATATCTAATCTAAACCTACTCTCAGTTTGAAGACATCCCCCTTGTCCTGTCACTACGTCCTCTTGTAAAAAGTCCCTCTCCATCTTTCTTGTAGGTTCCCTTCAACTACTGGAAGGCCACAATTAGGTCGCCTTGAAGCCTTCTCTTCTCTAGGAACAATCCCAGTTCTCTCAGTCTTTCCTCATAGGAGAGGTGCTCCATCCTTCTAATAAGCTTAGACCTTTCCATTTTCATTTTTAGAGCTTCTCTTTGAAGCTAGGTTAAAAATTTCTTCTCTTCCTATTCCTGATGCCTGCCTCTTTGCTTTCATACATAATCTTAGATGACAGGCTAAAACTAACTCTAGCCAGCCTGCCCTCAATGTCCACAAGTTCTTTTCTGGAACAGTGACTAAGTATTCTGCAGAACTTTAATGGAGAGGTCATGAATAAAGCAGAACTACTGAGGTGCACTCTTTGTGAGACTAAGGTCCACATTTCCTTTTTCTGCATGTGAAAACAACAAGGAAGCCTGTGAGGTTAATGGTCTCAGGAGTAGAATTCTGTTCCTGGCCATGAAGGTGCCAGGGGTGCCTCCAAGGACTGCTATGGTAGCCTGCCAGGTGACTTTCCTTTTGCAGAACCAATCTAGACCTCACTAGAATTTCATGAAATTGCTCGCTCCCAGCATCCAGCATGGAGGGGTGACAGCTGAAGTTTTGAAATGACAAAGTCTCAAAGATCTGTGAGTGAGTGTATAAATAAAGTCAAAGCAAGAATCAGTTGGCTAAACATAGGCACCTACCAGCACTTGATGTGTCCTAGATCATGCAAGACACACATTGTCATATATGAGAGGGCATCTAGGTCACAGACAACAGCAGGTGGATTTGTGCTTTTCTAGAGAATCAGCAGGCTATGTAGGATATACACCAAAAATTAAAGTAGCGCTGCATGCCTGCAGCTTTTATGATCTTTTTTCACTTCTTTGACCTGCTTCTGGATCTGTATTGTGCAGATCCTGTAGGGGCTTTTCCAGCTTGTTGATTTCTTCTTTGATAATATAGTTAAAACTGTATCCTCAGCATTCTTGAAGTGCTTACTCTGGTTTAGAAAGAAAGGCAAATCTGTTTTGTAGTTTGCCCCTTCTAAATTTACACAGATTATCATAACAACTGGGGCAGCATTTCCAGGTTAAGATCATAATAGTTCTTTCAGCAGATTTTTCAGTGGTGACAAATGAGGCTAGATAATGTTTTTCAAACATTTTAGAAAAGCATACTAGTCTGAAGATCAAGTAACTTCACTTCTGGTCTCCTGTCAAGTCCTTACACATTGCAAGAGTTACAGAATAACACAATGTACTGGTTTTTTATTAGTAAAAGGAAAAGAATGTTATCATCTGGTGGGTAATTTTTATATTCCAGAAATACTGTTTTGCGCTTTGATATGGCAGCCTAGAGACTGATTCTGTCCAGCCTGAAGAAACACCTAGTAGGTGATCAAAGGAGTTGTTCCTCAGTCTCTGGTGGCTGTGTTGACCTGGGGTTAAGTTCAGTTGTCTAAGCACAGGTAGTTGGTGCCACTTCTGATGCCAGAGGATACCTGAAACTTCTGCGCAGGGTTGGGACATACAACAGAGGATCTATCTGTGCCCTTCTCTACCTTTCTGGACTGGCAGTTGAAGGCTTGATGGGATACCTTACAGGATCTCAGGCAGCATCATTGGTTGATGAAGATGGAAGCTTACGCTCCAGATGTGTGTGCACACAGCTATATGTAGGTGTCTTAATATAAAAATGAAACCCACTCAAGATTACACAAAGATATCTTATCAGAAGACTGACCTGAAGCCCCCTAATAGAGGCCGGTGCTTTATTAGCTTTCATGACACCTGTTTATTTTAGAAGATCACCCCTTCAGTGTGGAATACATCACACTACCAGGAACCAGGTGTTGACTGCCAAGAAGCAGAACTACATCAGTAGTGCAGAGCCTTGTGAGAGTGACACTTTCTTTTCACCAAATCCCTGTCAGCCACAAATTTTGTTGAGGTGACTTTTCTCCTGATATAATATGTTGAGGGAGCTCTGTAAAGCACCCCTTGATTTCTTCCTTCCTGTCTATTTCCCAAATCCACTTGTGCTAAGGTACTGACCACAGAAAGCTAGGTGATTAAAGGGTTAGCTGAAGTAACTTGTACCCATTCCCATGTTTTTTCATGGGATATATGACATTCTTACAAGATATCAATCCAAGGATATTGCTATAAAGGGGTGATTGGTTTTTTTTTTCCCTGGGGGAACTAGAACATTATAGTCTATTTCTGTGCTTCCCGACCTTTACAGTATCATCTCTATGTATGAAGCACTTTAGATCCATCTTGCCATCCTGTTCTTCTACATCTAAAGTTGCTGGTGATACAGATACTTAATATATTTTCCCTGACACAGTCTCTTAACATAGTTCAGTGTAATTTGCTTATGTTGAACAAAATCCTAAATTCTAGCTAGCCTATGTAGTTTCCTTTGGAAATTCTGTTGACAATAGTACATGAGAAATCAGAAGAAATTACATGACTCTATGTTAACTGCTATAGATTAGTATTTATGACACTTTACAAGGTCTAATCTGCAGCCTTGCCCTTGTGAGGTAAATATTTAAGATTGATATATTTATTACTGGGTATAAAGCTGCACTGGATAGGCAAGCTGTTTATAAAATGAAGGTAACGATTGAGTCATGTCACGAGAGAGCACATTCCTGAAACTTGAAAAGCACATTGAAACATGTTGGCAAGGATGGTAATGCCATATTAAATAACATGAAATATTTGAAGGTCTAAGGATGACTCTTCATCTCCTTTTCAGTCATTATTCCTTCCTCTCTTTCCCATTGCAAAAGGGTTTGGTTAGAAAATGATCTGTAGTGTGTGACATCTTGACTTTAGTTTTAAATTGTATAGAAATCTATTGAATCCTTGTTTCAAAACATACAGGAGTAATCAGTGATTTATATTAGAAATATCCCTTTGAAAAGAGGAACCAGCACTTAGTTGCACACAATTTGCTATGAAAGCGGGGCACGGAAACCGACTGTTTAAAGCAGAAATTACTTCATTTTCTGTTTTTAAATAAACATGAGGATCCTAAAAATCCCCTGTAAGTAGAACTTTCCCTTACAGGATAAAATGGAATTAAAATAGTGTCAATAAATTGTGTGAGAGACTGTATCAGTCTGTGCATTGATAGTCTGTGCATGCAGGATAAGAACATTGACTGCCTGCTAATCTATTCCCAGATGGAGGTGGATGCAGACGAGAAGCGCCATCGCACACGCTCCAAAGGTGTTCGAGGTACGTCTCTTGCTTCAGTAAATCACTCAAGGCCCCTGCTCAGGGTGACCTTCATCCTCCAGAATCTCTTTGCACAATTCATTCTGACCCTTGCTTTTACACAACCTTTCTGGTAATTTTTGTAGAAGAGGGGTACTTGTAATAGATGATAAATTTTTATATATTTTCCATCTCTCTGCAGTTCCCGTGGAACCAGCCATACAAGAGCTGTTCAGGTTAGTGCTCTGAGTGTAAAATGTATCCCCATTAGCAATTTAGAAAATTCATGCCTTTTAATGGGTATAATGCACTTTCAAGTTCATTGGTGGTTTGCTCATGCCCTGCTGCACTGATGAAATTAATTCCCTCGAGACTTGCTAATAAAAAGCATCCCCTCTTTTTTTTTTTTTTTCCCCTTCAGTTATTTGATTTCTCTTTCTGTCTTGGTTGCCCTCCATCTCTGTAATGCCTACTGCCTGCTTGCTTTTAGTATAATCTTTCTGCAGCATACCAGCACCTATATGATTAATTCTCTCTTTTGCAGCTGTCCCACACCTGGCTGTGATGGCAGTGGTCATGTTAGTGGCAAATATGCAAGACACAGAAGGTAACATCTACAATTTTCCATAATTTAGTGAAGAGATTTGGTAAACAATTTATCTGGCGTGACCTTGATAAACCAAATAATGATAAAAATTAGCAATAAGGCATTTTAGAAGCCATTCAGATTCAGATTTTTTTTTTCTTTCTGAGTGTCACACAAAATTTAACTCTCATTTTTGCTGAGGAGACTTGTCCTCATTGTGAGTCTTCTCTTAATTTTTGCATACAGTTCTCTTGCTCATGTGTTGCAAATGAAAATTTGGCCCTACTTACATGTTGGCAGTCATGTTCTTCTGTTATTTAATGTATTTCATAACTGAATGAGAAAAAGCTTCTGAGTATTTTAAGTTCAATGATCAGGTTATATTCAAAGGTCAAAGCTTAAGACAAATCAGTGATAATAAGACTTCAGAGTTCAAATGTTATACTGCAGCTATAAATACCTTTACTTCAGTTTCTAAACCATGATATGTAGAGAATCTCCTTGAGGAAGATTTTTTTAGCTGTTTATTTTTTAATTGTATATAAGATAGCATATGTTACACATACTACATGTTTTTCAAATTAATTTAGACCTCAGTCTTTCCAATTCTGTGTCTGAAAGGTCAGTGATCAATAGTGTTGCACATCTATGTAAACACCAATCCTTTCCTGAATCATTTGTCCATGAATTTCTTGTGCAGTATTTTGAAATTTTAACAGCTTTATAATACATGTATTTTTCTCTCATGCTGTGCATTTCATCTGACATATTTCGTACGGCAGCCCATTGGAAGAGATAAAATGGCTGATGTTTGGGCCATCTCTTTTCTCAGTAGAGGGAGGTGTTCAGACCAGTGTTAAATTCTTCTGAAACTCTCAAGGTTTTTTTCATTCTTGACTTTTTCAGGTTTTAAAGCACTTGTGGTGTTTATAAGAGCACATATTTCACACCAGCTCTGATTACTGCTTTGTAATGAGGGCATATGGGGTTTATGAATTAAATTGAAATAAGACATTTGTGGTTTAGGCATTCATTTGAAATGGGAAAAGATACTGAACAGTGCCACTCAGTCCACTCACGTGCCTTTTTTCTTATCAGTGAATGAAGCTTAGGGACAATCCCGAAAATACTTTCAAAATTAGATCAAGAAAAGTGATACTCCTGATATTAAAATTACTTTGAATTCCATTTGAACAATAGAAACCTTAAAATAATTATTCAAATTTATTTTCTTAATAATTTTTCACTCATAAGAGCAGTAACATTTTTGTGGTTATTTTAAGGCTTGGTTAGGTTGGAACACTGAATTAGGAAAATTAACCAAAATTGTTATTTTTAAATTCACTTGTGACTTCTCATTTCAAACCATGGTTTTCTTTTGTCTGTTTTCTTTATGTAAATATAAGTCTCAAAAGAAATTAATGAATGGCACTGAATCCTTCTCTTCCCACAGAAATTTCATGACAGTCAACAGTTAAATGACGTGATTGTAACGTCCTTTCTAGTTACAAGATTGTAGCTACACACATTTCTTTACACTTCATGGAATTCTTTTGTAGATTTCAAAAATGAAAGCCTTAAAACATACAGAAGGAATTCTTTAGCTTAAAAAATATGACTTTTCTTCTGAATTGCTCGAACTTTGTGTTAGAGTTAGTGACTGTGTCTATTTTACACAAAATCACCCTTTTGGGTGAAGGAATAGATGTGAGGTTTGGAAAGATTACATGCAGTTTTGAGACATTAATTCCATATTTTGCTTTCTTGACATGATCCTGGTATGTCAGTACACGAACAGACTGAATCTCAGAGTGGTTAATTAAATGAAATTTTGGGCAGATGCGCAAAGAATAAAAATTGGAAATACATCAAAAATTCCTTTTTTTCCTGCTAAAGAATTTGTGGGGCTTTTATGTTTTCTTGTCACCCTGATTGCCAATCCACTAATCAAAATATATTTAGCCAATATATGTCTTATTTAATATAAAAACACAAAGCTCTTTGTGGAGGTTTACGGTGTACATATCTATTTTATAAAAGAGGAGTAATATTTATATCTCAACCAATAACTACTAAATTTATCATTTTGAAAGAATCTGAAGGAATTTTTCTTTTTTTCAATTTTCCTTTTTGGTTGGGAAAGACCCAAACATTTCTTCCAAGGAAATCAGACTGTCTTAAAAATTTTACGTGTTCAGGGAATTGCGTATCTCAGCTGATGCCTAACTCAACTCTGTTTAGAGCTACAGAGCATTTTAATGAGGTTAAGACCTTTTCATTCACAATATCAGACCAGCTCATTATTAGGAATGAAATGTATTTGCTTCCACTAGATGTAGTCAGAGCTCTCCAGAATTCCATTTCTTCTATAATGTCTTGAAGTATCTGAAACATCAGGGACTTTTTTTTTCATTGTAATTTTATCCTTGTAATAGCAAGGTGACAGTGAAAACCATGTTCAGGTAGTATATTAAACATGAACTGAAAGCAGATCCTTTCAAACTTGCAGACAGATTCAGGGGATGCAAAATTATTCTGCTCATAAAATATTAGATAAAAGTTAACAGAGAGTTTTATCATACGATTTGTACCTCAGTTGTATTTTTACATGGTTTTAATTATGAAAGAGCTGCAATGTAGGGTGAACTAGGAGAACAAGCAGACCTTCTCTGTCGTTATGTTTCTTTTGAGGTGTATGAAAACACAAGTCTGGTTCTAGAAGGGTAACAATGGTAACAGCTTGTTGTATCATTTCCATCTTTTTGATTTTTTCTTTGGGTCAAATTTTATTTGGAAGGGAAGTAAAACCTTGCATGACTTGGTACTTTGCTCTTGGCTCTGAAATTTGGTGCTTGATGTCAGCTTGTTAGTTTGGCAAGCTAATAGGCAGCTTAGATGGACAAATTTCTCCAAAGAGCACTTCAGGGCAGGTGCTGGGATCTCTGAAATTAACTTGGTGAAAGCACCTCTCTCCAGCGACTGCATAGAAAGTCAGAAAGATTAGCATTCCAATTTGGGCACTAAGGGAAAGTGACCAAAAGTTAGGTGGTATGCCTGCCTTCTTCAGAGCAGCCTCATCTCTTTTTTGTACTTTAGTAATATCTGGAAACCTGAAGCTGTCACTGACCCTCTAGTACTGTTTATGATACACAACATGAGGCAATGCCTCAGTGTTAAAATTTACACAAATAGGACTTCAGTACCTGTTGTTTATGTTTCCAGGCACTTGAGGCCAATAGAACTAAAAAATAAAAAGAAAACAAAGCTTGTGAAAGATCCGAAAGCAAACAAAACAAAACAAAACAAAACAAAACAAAACAAAACAAAACAAAACAAAAGCCACAGACATGTTCAAATAGTGGTGGAGACAAGAGAAGAATTCAAATCTTAGGAGTGAAAACCAGAGGCTCTCCCTGGGCCATGCTCCAGATACTGTTTATTGTATTCCTTTGGTAGCTTTTCTGGCCCATTGTGCATAGCAGGATGATAATGAACACTACTCTTACACCTTCAAAACTGTGAATTAATTTTGAACAATAAGCTTGGTCCAGATCATTGCATACTTTTAACTTTTATATACCCTGATGAACAGTCCATCAGGGTATATAGCAGTGACTCAGACCACACCAGAAGCGTGTTCCCACAACTGTGTCTTCAGGATGCCACTTCCATTAATCAGCTTTAAAGATAATAAGATTCACATTTTGTGTATACAAATATAAATGTGAAAGTCCAGTTTCTGATCTGTATTGCAGGTGCAAACCCCATAGAGACTTCACAGTAATTGAGAGCAAACTGATCCATGTTATTGACTAAATAGATGTGAATGGTGGTTTTTAGAAATACTGTACTTTACTTTGTTGCTCGGCATTTAGCATCCTTTTAAAACACATCATATGTCAAATAGGTGCCAATGATTTACCATATAAATAGGTATGTAGACATGTCATAAAAATCCTAACTAGATTCCATTAAAAAAATACTGATTACATAGAATGGCCTATTTTAAAATCTTCTTAGCATAATAGCTTTATTTTTTTTCTCAAGTAACAAAAGCAATTAGATTCTGTAATGGATTAATCACTTGCCAATTACCACACGTTTCAGAACAAAACCCATTCTAACAAATGAAACCTAAAAAACTCTTATGCTGGTAGCCTGGCACTATGTATATTAATTTAGAATTCTTTTAATGCATACATCGGTGTATATTTGAAAGCAGATAAAGCTATTGTATAAAAATTAAATCAAATACAATCGTGGTCTGAAACAATATGCACAAAATTTTGGTGAAGTAGAACTGTTAAGGCCAAATGATAAACCCTTCAGATTTAAAATGGAAAGGCTGGTAGAGCTTTCACTGTATCATGAATTTCAATTTGGTTGCTGAAAATAAGAATTCAGATTAACTAAACCAACTTAAACATTTTGTTGACCTTTTCATTTTCATGCCTTTTCCTCAGTTCATATTTTACTTGTAAGGGCTTTATTTTAATTAGTCACTGATACAAAGTCTTGCAAAAAAAGGTGAATCTCAAAAATGAAGATGGATCATAAAATGATGTGTTTATCTGTAATGTATGAGTTGTCCCTTACTTTGTAAAATACACTGCATTTTAATTTTCCACCAAATTTCTTAATATCACCACTTCTTTGTTGCTTTACCTGGCAGTCTCTGATTTATTGCATTGAATGGATAGAATTGTTATGATCAACTTTTTATCTTTAAGCATGAGATTCCTCACTTCATACACTAATTTGAATTTGTAAATACCTTAGAGTTTAGCATTGCTGTTTTGATTAGAGAAGGCCTCACATACCGTTGTATTGCCATTATATACTGTAGTTTAGTCTGTATTTTCTAACAGAGCAAGCAAAATAATTCAGGCTCCCAAACTTCAAAATTAAAAGACTCAAATGTCTCTCTGTTATTAGAAAATTATTGAATTTCTGTGGCTTGTTGTGCCATATTTCTTATTCAAATTTTTTCATTTCATATACCTTTTCACCCACCAGTTTGATTGCCATGGCTGCAGCCGTGGGTGAATAATTGCCTGTCTTCACAGGAGCATGTTCTGGAGCTAAAGTCGAGTGCTTGCTTCCTGATGTATGCCTCATTTGGATTCTGCCGACAGCCTAGGGGCTGTATTATTCATGCCTTGACAGATAGCACTCACTAAAAGCATTGGAACAGGGCCAGGTACTGGCAGAGAGATAGTGGAGCATTGCAACTTGCAACTGAGAGGAGCATCTATAATAGAAAAAAAGAGAAATCCTCATACCTTCCTTTTACTGGTCTCACTTTGATGAAGAATTAATTTGCATCAAAATAAAATACCCTAAAAATAAATGCTTTTTTTCTAAACTACGCTTGAAAGTTTAACACAATTTTCCACATTTAATTGCAAAGCCGATTTTAATTAGTAAGGCCCTGCATGTGAAAAATGAAGATTCACTTGGGTGAGTGTAACACATTGCAGTGTCTGCTGAATGCTCTAATTAATGTATGGCTGCTGTACAACAGGGTGCACTGTGGGATATTTATGAAAAATTCTGTGCACGCAGCCAGTCTAGCTGTATTTTAGTTCTTGAATCACAAGAATAAATAACTTTTTCCCCTTTATTCTTTATGAGACATCATTGTGCATGCCATCACTCCATCCATAAACTTTATGGCATGCCTGTCCTTTTTACTATTTGTCAAAGATATTATAAATCAGAAGCCAGGACATACATATTTTAACATTAATTTGATAGCATAGCATGGTTGCATGCTGTGCAGAACCAGAGGTCCGCTGATGCGTCTGTGTTAAAGCCTAACCACAGAACAGTGAAGTCCTTATTGTTGCTTGCTGTCGTGAAAAATCCCACTGGATGCTGGCAGTATAGACAAATGTATATTCCTTAAAGCTGATAGTCAACCTTTATTAGAGTGTTAAATAATGATAAAATGATTCACTGGATATTTACCTAAGGAAATACTTTGACACTGCCTGTGAAATTCAATTCTATTTCATTTAATGGTGTATTTGCTAAAGACTTTGGCAAGTTGTGGTAAATGCCAAGAATAATATTATAAATATATTTTATATGAAGTAATCCACCACTCAGGATTTGTTAAAAATGTTAATAAATGAAGCTTCACTGCTTTGTTAAATTCAGCTAAAGAGAAATAAGTAAATAAATAAAATAAGTGGAAGAGCATAGGGATTTTGAAACAGAACACCGCAAAGAATAAATAAATGTGCTGACAGAGAATCCATAATGTATTAGAGGTCTGTATTGGCTGCTGTCTGGATCCAGCAATATATCCTTTGTCTGATTGTTGATTAATGATAAGAGAGGTGCAAAGTTGGGTCTGAGACATCAAGCGAATATACACCAGCAGCTGGTGTGTGGCTCTGCATGCTAGTGGCCATTGTCTAGAGGTGACTTCACAAAGGACCCACGGTTCAATTGCTCCTACCGCTGTCTCTGTTGGGAGTAGCTATTCCAGTGGCAGGAAGCTGCAGGACCTGCATGTACCAGGAACACTTATAAAGGCAGGGGAAAGAAAGTAAATCAGGGGCAGGAGCATGGAGAGTGCTGACCTAAGTGTGCAGCAGTAGCAGCAGAGGATTTTGGATGTGCTTTCTGGCTTGTATGTTGCTGTAATGATATGCTCTTTTCTTTCAAATGGAAGATGCTGCATTTCTCATGCAGCAGTCCACTTACAGCCACAGTGTTTTCTGTGGAAGGATCTGTCTGGAGATGTTCCTAGCTACAAAATAAATGTAGACCATGCAGAAAGTATGGGAAATAAAATAAAAAAAAAAAAAAAAAAAAAAAAAAAAAAAAAAAAAAAAAAAAAAAAAAAAAAAAAAAAAAAAAAAAAAAAAAAAAAAAAAAAAAAAAAAAAAAAAAAAAAAAAAAAAAAAAAAAAAAAAGGAACAAAACATTCAGTACTACTGGGGAAATAATTTCCCCAAACAAGCTATACCCATTTTTTCCTTGCCAATGGGAAAATTATTTGTTTGGCCTGGTATGTTTGCTGAGAACATTGTGTTCACTTAGAAGAGAAATAAATTGTCTGAGGTTGAATATTTGTGCTTTTCGTAATGGAAAAGAGGATCTACAGAGTTGATTTGCATGTGGTGGGCATGACATTTCATCTCACTGTGCCTCTGTTTCCCCATTTGTAAACATCTTAAGGTGTAAAGACAGAAGCATGTATGGGGGATTATAACAAACACAGAGCCCCAAACTCTGACTCTGGTATTTATGTGCTATATAAATAAAGATCTTTTAAATGGTTGTTGATGTCAGAGAAAGTCTAACCTTACAATTCAGTGCTTTTTGCATTAAAACATTTTTCTGAATCATAGAGCAAAATTAACTGATTTGTAATGACAAGACATTTTTACATTTAGAATCTAGTCTAGTTTCCCTATTTCATAGTTTGTGAATTAATTCTACAATATTTCTGTAAAAATATTGATTCTGATGTTAAAAAGCTGTAGGTATTTAAAAAAAATTATTTCTTGATGTGAATTTTAGTGAAAATGCAGTCATGAGTCTTAGCCATAGACTAAATCAAAAACATGATGAGCAGTGTTCTGCTCTGAGTTTAGGGTCCTGTGGAGCTGCCTGCGTCCTCCTTCCAACAGTTCTGAGCAGCAGCATAGCTACTGTGTCATAAAGTGGCCTGTGGATTGGAGCATCTCAAGTCAGGTCTTTGGAAACAGGAGAATTTACTGGTGAATACTGACAGGTGGATGGACAGGGAACCCCATCTTATTCCTTTTTCCAGTGTCCAACACAAATAACATAGATGGCTGTGAAAAAATTTTAGTGGTGGTACCCACACTATCAGAATAGCATTGCTCCTCTTTTTTCTCCACCTCTCTGAAAATTATTTGAAGTCTGATAGAATCATCAAAAAAGGAGGCAGGAGAAATCATACATGTAGAAAATAAATAAAACTTTCTTTTCTTTCAAATGCTCATATTTTATGAGATCGAGCACCCTAGGTATTACCTGGGCTAGCAAAAGAATATGAAGAAAATAAGAAATGAAGTTAAAAATTAAAGAGCCCTAAAAATACGCTGTGTCTTTAAAGACTTCTATTGAGGTTTTTCAATAAGTTGAGACAGCCCTTTCAAAGATGTCACCTCTTATTAGTGGTTGATACGAAGTACTACTTCTAGTGGTGTCAGCTCAGGACAGGGAAAGGAGAGGAAGTCCTGAGCCATCTTTGATGGCAATAATAAATCTAAATAAATACATCCACAGTATAGAAATAAATGCCCAGGGGATAGATAGCTCCTGAAAACATCCTCAGCATTATACAGCTTAGGACACTGTAAACGGTGATACCTGTTAGAGTGCCCGGATAACCAGGTGAGTGGACTAGTGGTAGTTTTCTGGCTACTCACCTGAATCACCTTCCCAGGTAAATCTTGAAGCTTTCTGATGACAAGAAAAGGGATTGCAGAACCTTATGTCCTTTCATTATTTGCAAGAACCTGCAGCACCATGCTGTAAGTATCCATGGAAGAGTGGAGAAGGAGTATAATCACAGAATATTCTGAGTTGGAAGGCACTCACAAAGATCATCAAGTCCAACACTTAAGTGAATCACCCATGCAGGGATCACACCCACAACCTTGGCCTTATTAGCACCATAGTCTAACCAGCAGAGCTAATCTCAGGGTCAATTCCTAAGAGAAAATTTTCCTGTGGTTGAAGTTGGCCCTGTGTCTTAAATCCATGAATTATGATAAAATTTGTAATACTGTAAAGTATAGTGAGACAGTACAGGATATGATTGGCTTTAAATGCCAATAACAGTAATTTAAAACAAAGGGTTTTTATGCACAGTTCCCTGGGACTGGAACAGACATCTCTACCATCAAATTTTTTACTTGGAGTAGTGAGCAGGGCCACTAAACTGGATACACAAGGAGTGGAAGCTTCCTGTTCAGCTGATCTTCATGAAAGAAATTCACCAAAGATATGCAGCTGCTACTGTCTTTTACCCTCATAATGTCTTCAGGAGAAAGTCTTACCTGTACTTAGTGAATGAGGAATAGGTGTTCAAAATAAAGGTTAGAACTAAAAACTAGCATGCATTTAACTTCTGCTTTAAGTCCGAAGGACCCTCATCAACTCTCCCTTATTTTGTGTCTAACCCTGAAGTCACAGTAGGACTGTACTTCTAACGTTAAGCTAGTCCAAATTTGGAGTCATAGAATTGTTGTGGTTGGAAAAAGACCCTTAAGATCCTTGAGTCCAAGTGTTAACCCAGCACTGCCAAGTCAATCATTAAACCATATCCCCAAGTGCCACATCTACATGTCTTTTAAATAGCTGTGGGGATGGGTTCCTTGGGCAGCCTGTGCCAATGCTCGATAATTCCTTCAGTGAAGAAATTTTCTTGATACCCAACCTAAAACTGCCCTGGCACAACTTGAAGCTCCTTCCTTTCATCCTATCACTTTTTACTTGGGAGAAGAAACCAATCCCCACCTCACTACAATCTCCTCTCAGGTTGTTGTAAAGAGCAATAAGGTTTCCTCCAGTCATCTTTTCTTTAGGCTATACAACCTCAGCTCCCTCAGCTGCTTCTCATTAGACTTGTAAAAATGTTTATTTGGGCACCTTGATGCCATATCAAGTCCATAGCACAGATAGTACATTTCTCATCTTTTGTCTGCTTGTTTCAGTGTAGCAAGTGTTTAAATTTTCAAGTCCCCCAATTTGTGATCTATACAGATGTGGCACTCACACGCTGTTTTGTTCTTTGTCAATAGGCATTAGGACACATTTCTTCCATCTCCTGGGAACTTGCATTGACCATAAAGAAGTTAAGATGTCAGGATGTTTGTATTCTTTTTTCTTCATTTGTTCTTTTATGGACAATAATATATTAAAAAGGAAGAGTGAAGGATATAGTTTTGTAACTTTGAGCAGTCACTTGGAGCCAGAAGAACCCTGTTTTCAGTCCCAGCATTAGCATTTCATATAAGAGACAGACAGTCATTTAAGAGAGGAATTCAATGAACCCTTCAGTGGTAGTCAAGGACATGTAAATATATTGTTTTGCATGAATATTAGAGAAGTGGGCACTCAACCTAGATTACTATAAAATGTCATGAGCAATCAGTCTTCTGAGGTGGTTAAAATGAAGCTTCAGTTACCCCTGGCAAAAGAGGATATTAAACACAAGTTGCTCACACATTTCTGTAGGTTCTAGATGGGATAATGGCTAAGGCTGGGGTTGTGATTCCCTCTCTGACCATCCCCAAGTCAAAAGACTGAGTTAATCTCTGCTTTTGTGAAGAAAAAAAGAAGACTTAAGGTGATGTGGGTTCCTTCCAGCTCAGCATATTCTGTGATTCTGTGATTAATTCCAGGAGTGAAAATCACCCACTACACAAAATACCTTCTGCCAGTCCGGATTACAGTGTCTAAATTCTGCTGTGTGTTAAGTCCCTGGATGTCCCTAGGTATAAGAAGAGGACCAGTCATACCTCACTTGGATGTTAGAATTTCACTGTGCAGCTGTGCATAGAAACTGAGAGCTGTAATGCTCTTGCTCCCTTGGTAAACCAGCAGTTTGTGACTCTGCTACCACATGAGAAATTTGCCTCACAGCCAAAAGTTGAGTCGTGCCTCTGAATTCTACTCCAGTGCCTTTTGCTTTGGACCATCCTTCTTACATTAAAAGTTCATTTTTACAAAGATTAGCAAATGATTTCTTGTTATTTAGTATTTGCAGGGACAGAAATAAAAATGTGCTAGAATTACTGATATTTAATCTAGATCTTGCTTGGGCATGGTTTCTTCTAGAGTGATCAATGGGGATTAATGGTTTGTTGGTTCCATTAACCACGAGTATCTCTTCAGGAGAGGGGGACAAGCAAACTGTCATCTCAAACGAGGATATGTCACACATCATGATTTATATGATTAATAATCTCTGACATGAGTCTTATAGATGTTTGCATGTCAGTAGCCACCAAACAAAAAAAAACTGGTTTGGAAACTTATTTCTCAGAGAATTCTCTGGGTATTCTATACTTTGTGAAAGGAGGTAGAAAGTCCCAACTAAATGGGTGGCTGCTTTGCAGCCAGTTTACTAAGGTTACTATGTTTTATGCTCCTAACATTTTTAAAACTGTTAATTTTAAAACATTTCACAAATGTAACTCAGTAGCCTTATAACTTTTTGTGATATGAAGTATTTGATTTCAAATGACACCAAAGGTCATTTTGCTTGTGATGTTATAATACATTCATAATACCACATTGACTAACAAGACTGATAGTAACTTTTTACTAGTACATACTTATAGTGAATAGGAATTGGGGATGGAAAGACAGAAAGTAGTAGATTGTTTTTCTGTCTGAAAATGTTAGAGTAATGCTGACAGAATGTAATTGCATTACTTTATTTTGAGCAAGGCTTTGGAATTAACATTTCTAGTTCTTAAAACACAGACACGTGGCTCTTCTTTTTAATTCCATGTGACATAAGGAATTACCAGCTTTACAGTCTTGTATCCCTTCCACAATGGCAAATTTGTTTGAGTGCTTCTGGCAAGGCAAGTGTATGACTTTCTGAGTCACAGTCCTGTCTCTCCAGCACCTAGGTGTTCCTTGGAAATACTGACATTCTCAGAACTGACGTGGCCTGGCTTTGCTTAGCTTTTGAGACCTGAAGAGATCACAGAGAAGGATGGACTCAGAAACGGAGCCAGAGTTATAAAACAAATACATTTTAGAAAGAATGGAAATAAATTCTGACTAGTGTGTTAACTTCAAACCCTAGCAGTCAAACTTGCTGCTTCCAGTTATGTTATTAAAAGGATATAGGAGGAAGGACTGAACAGTTAAAATGGCATTGACTAAAAGTGGAAACAGTTATTTAAAATGTCAGCATTTAATCAAAGTTCTAAAACAGAGAAAACATTTAGCTTTTTCTATCTACTATCATGTTGACTGTTTGTTGAAAATTATAGCACTCAGTCAGATTTAAAAATCACAGTGTAGTGGACAGCTCAGGGAGAACCCCAACAGAACTGTCATGGTTAGTTTAGATTTGATAGAAGCAATTTTTTTTTTGTACTTTATATGTTAAACTGAGCTCGTGTGTAAGCAGGAATAGAATTTCATTCCTCTTACACCAGGCATTTTGTAATTATGTTGCTCTAGGACTCTGCTAAAAAACCCAAACTCACAGGAAGATAAAAGTCTATTGGCAGGTCTGAAAAGGATAATGAGATGATTCCACCATTCCTATTTTTTAAACAGTAGGGGAAGGGAAGGGAAGGGAAGGGAAGGGAAGGGAAGG
>NW_020955681.1:916957-936467 GCF_003031625.1 Empidonax traillii
CTACACCACCGGGGGCTCCATAGGAGGTATACTGGCAGCAGATTTTCAATGGAAACCACCATTTCCACCCACAACCCAGCTGCCAGATTTAAACCATGCTGTGTGGGGCTTCCAGTCCCTTGGGATGCTGTTTTTATTTTCCTTCAGAGACTCTTCTGTAGTCTAATGGAACTTGCTGTCAGCTATAAAAAGTAACATTATATGCCATAATCTTTTTTTTTTTTAATTGTGATATGACTCAAGTTGAAGCCTTCTTTTACTGGACTGGAATGTGATGGAATTCAGTTCGACTTTTTTGTTTGGGTTTTTTTTTACCTGAACAGACATCTTTCTTTTCATCAGATATATCAAAAAAGGCCAGATTAAAGCACAGTCATTTAGGCGTCTGGCTTTTGGAGTCATGTGATTAAACTAGGAGGTAAGCTTTTATTTTTAGACTAAAGTATTTCTAATTACCTAATTATGAAAAAAATGGTGGAAAAAAAAAGTAACTGAACATGATATATAGATTTGTCCTTTGAGTTTGCCAACCGCTTGAACCAATTTCTTTATGGTAGGTAAGCTTGTAACTTGGTGGAAGTACTAACTGCAAGCTACTTAATATTACAACAACAAAGCAACTTCTGTGTGCTGCAAATCAGTAGATTATTATCACAAACAAATATATGCCTTTCAGGGTGGAAGTCATGGCAGTGGGCAGAGGTTCTTAATCCTTTAACAACTGGAATTTAGAATATTTCGCACATGAATAACTCCTAACCAACCATGCAAGAGCAGTATCCTGTAGTTTGTGCTGGAGGTGAGACTCCAGTATATAAGCACTGAAGTGTTTGCAGCTTGTATCATTTCACTTTTCTCGTTTTTGTTCCTATAATTCCAGATATTTACTGGTGACAATCTTGTGTTAGAAGGCAGCTCCACAGTGTTATTCCTTTGTATTTGGTTATATTCTGTAGCCATTAACTGTTTTTATCAAGTAAGAGCCTTATTGCTATAATTACAGGGAAGTTGTTTTATCATAGTTCCTAATTTTGACCCATATATCTTTCTTAGTTTAAATTAAGTTGGGGGTCAGTGCTATTGTGTATCTATGTAGAAGTGATGAGAAGAGTATTTATGATAGGAATCAGTAGCTGATTGTCTCACCATAGTAGCCCTACATTACAGATGTGATAAAATGACAATATACTCTACTATTCTATACTTAAGTATGTGCTAGAATGATAGTTTGACCCACTGTGTTGTTGGTAAATATGCTCTATCAAGTCTGTGTATAAGGGTGTTGATTCTACTAATGGGTATGTAGCCATGTTATTGAATGATTGACAGTGTAAGTACAAAGAACGGCCTTTGATTTACAGGAGTTTATTTCCCTTGATTTTTGAATGCTTGAACTTAGTATGCTGAATTACTTAAAAGCAATCACATTTAAAATGTTAGAATAGAAAGATTTCATATCATGGTCAAGGCTCAAACATTGTGACTGTTCAAAGATCTGTTGTAACTGATGGATGCACTCTTGTAGCATATTCTAACCCTTTCAGATTGATGAATGATTGAGTGTGAACTTTTCCATTTTATGATATAAGTTTATCATGAAAAACAAAGAAATTGGAACTTGCTTTTCCCTCGACCTGTAAACAGAGTTGTCATTGCCACTGAGACTGAGAACACAGAATACGCACAAATCTGGTCATCTTGGCAGCTCTAAATGATGCTTGTATCGGTGTAGCCAACCTAATTTTTGTCTTTATGTAGAAAAATAGAGTGTTTTCTTTCCCAAAGTTTTTCTTCTAGTTTGAATTTTTTTTAAATAAATGTGGACCTCAAGATTTTGATTTAGAGCAGAAGTCAGTGTTCTTTAAGTTTGTACAGAAATGGTCACTGGCTTTGCACATTTCCATTTTTATGTGTCTGGGTTACATCTAAATCAACATCAAAGTGCACAGAATCAATAGCCACTTAGCAAAACTTGATTATATGCATTTCATCTAATGAATCAATATGAGTCATTAAACCTGTGCTCTTTGCACTGTCCTACACTCTTTGATCATCCCCTGTATTCAAGGATCTGGCAACCAGATATAATCAATTGTGGCTTCCGGCTCTTGAACACACAGGTTGGGTGTTTGCCATCCTGAGATTGGAGTGCAACTGCAGCTTTTGTCTGACTTTGGATCATACAGGCAGTCTTGAGAAGATAGCAAGGCTATAGAGAAGAGAAGTATCCGTGCTAAGTGATACAGCAGCTGTGGAAAGGAAAAGAAACAGGGGTTTGGGTTTCTCATTACAGAATTATTATGGTGCATGGTTTTAAACTCTATTAGGTCCTGTCTTTAGTGGGCTTGGGCAGACAATTAAAAAGGAAAAAAAAAAGAGGGAAAAGGTCTTGGACTTGTCTCACTTTCAACAGATTCCTAAGTGGTAGAAATGTAAGTTAATCACCATCATCTCCCTTTATTGTCAGTAGGCAAAGTCTCTAAAAAAAGGTGAGATAAACAGCCTCCCAGGAGGTTCCTGTTTGTCTGCATTGACTTATGAAGGGAGCTTAATATGACATGTATAGACTTAGTTTTTAGAAGCCTAGCGGTAGGTGAGAGATGAGCCCCATCAATGACATCATAAGTCATGGGGCAATCAGATATTACATTGATGTATTTATATAAATATTTTTGAGTAATCTACAACTCCAGGGCATGTAACCTATGCTACCACATAAGTTTTAAGTTTCATGATTTTCTGCATTTATTTTTTTATATCTTGCTTTAGATGAGCTCTGTGTAGCTGCGTTTTCCTGTGTATTTATGCAACAAATAGAAGTACATTGCTGTGCCTCACTTTTTCTTGCCTGAACAGCTGTTGTATTCAAGCAATTAAACAAGTTGTTTGAATGGTTTAGTTATTGCAAAACTGAAAGTTTCCTTTTAGTTGTCGTATCCCAAGAGCAGGACTTTGGTGATGGGTGAAATGATCTTGCCAGCCAGAGGCAGGTTAGCCAGTCAGTTTGTCAGTGTTTGTCACAGGGTTCAGTTACATCAGTTTGGAGTCTCAGTGAATGGTGTGGGGAGGTGCTTCACGCTAGAGATGTATAGAATCCAAAGAAATAAAAGATTTGACCTAGCTTTGACCTAAGTTGCTGTGACAGTATTAATTACATTAAAGATTTTCTGCTTCATTCTGTAAGTGGCCTTGGATGCTACAGTGCTTGGCAACGGTTGCAAAAGTGTGCCTGATCTGGAACAGTATTCAGGGCTCTGGCTCGGTTGAGAGCAGGCTCCTGGAAAGCAGATTTGAGCAAGTTAGTTTTCTAGATTGGGAGTAAGAGCTCATAGGATGCTAGCATAGAGAATTTTAATCCATCTGGTTGCAAGTTTTAAAACCAGTGTGTCCCAGCTTCATCATGTTGGCTACAATTAGCTATCTTTGTGAAATAAAAGCCCCAAAACTCCACATCTTGCTTGAACTTTGACTTCTTGCTCTTCCCATTTTCTCTTCCATAGTTTACTAATTGAAATACTTAGCAAAGTTCTTTTACTTTCACAGCCTGGGAAGGTTTGGCTTAATACCTCCCATATTCCAGAACAGTACACAGGCATTAGGTAGGACTTTTATGCAATAGAAAAGATTCCTGACTGGTGTGGCTTAGAAAGCAAAAATAATTTCCCACTAAGAAGTTTGATGCTGCCACCCTACAGTTAGCACTGTCCACTGGGTTTGCTGCTCATTCCTGTAACAATTTGGCATACTTTAAACAGTGTTTAAATATGAATGGAAAATCATCCTCAACTGAAGGAGTTTATTCTTGCAACTGAGTAGGCAAACCACTAAGATAGAGTTAATATCTTCTTCTGAATTTATTATCATTCCTTCATTCCTATCAGTTCATTGATTCAGCTTCACCAAGAGTGCTTCCAGCTCTTCCTTACAATAGCGCATAATCTGCTGGGAAGGGCAGCCTCCTGGAATTCGGGAAATTCCGGCTACAGGGTTTACTGGAATCTAAATATTTATTGTCTGGTCAACTTCTATCAGTTGATAGTAATGGCCTTTTAAAGCTAATAATCACTGCTTTGAGAGTGATTTAAAAGGCCACAGTGTTATTCAAATTAATTAGATTTGCACATTCTTTAAGGACTGGATTTGTTAGAGGACTTGCCTCCTAAATGCCTATTTTCTCAATACCCTGCGAGTCTTCATCTGGAAATACAGATTTTGAAATTACCCAGTCCAAACCAAAGTAATACTTAATGGTATCTAGTGGGACAAGTGTAAAATGCCTTGGGAACTTTCTGCCTGATGCCTTAAGCAGAAGTTTGTCTCCAAGGAGACTCTTCCTAATTTGCTGTGCTCAACTGCATATGATAAAATTCCACCTCAATGTCACTTCAGATACTTTGAGTACTTCACTGAATGTTTCTGATAACCTCATTAGGTGTTTATGTAGCAAATTCTTAGATTCTGCTACCTACCATACCTTTTGGGTTCTGTTAAATTAAGTTCTTACATGAGAAAAAGGTAAAATGAGAACTCTGTTGTTGGAACACTTTTTAGTTTGACAAAAACATTCTGTAAGATTTTTCAAAGTACTACTAAGAAAAAAAGAAAAAAAAAAGAAAAAGATAATTCACCAAGAAAAAATATTGTTCAGATTTAGAGCATAATATTGGCATCATCCTATTTTGCTTCACTTGGATCTTATAGCGTGAGGCATCTGAAATAATAGATTCAGTAGAAGAGAGATACAAATGAAAAAAGAATGCTGGTAATCATGGCACATAGGAGTTACTTTATCCAAACTAGGTATTTAAAGTTGACTAGACCTTTATTAGACGTATAATCTCTCCTTCTCATTTTCCTCTAAGAGGAAATCTTCCTCCAAACATAGGTGTCATAACCCAGCTTTGATGTGTGAATCGGCATATCATGGAGGGAAAAATATTGATCAGTAATCTGATTTAGAAAATCCTTTGTATCTCTTTGGTCCTACACTATATATATTTAAATAGATATGTTAATTGTTATAGATTAGAAAAAATAAACACAATAATTATGCTGAAAATTATATATTAAAATATATTAAAAATCAAGTTCAACTCTGGGCAAGAAATATGGATTTCCTGAAGAACAGTCTTACTGAAGGTATCAGTGAGTAGCATCATAGGGTTTTTAATGGAGAAAAATTGCGTGAGATATGATAAATCATCTTCTAACTAAGGAACATAAAATCATATGTTATTTCTTCCATTTCTTCAATTATTAATGTCTGTATGTCCTCTTGGAGCTTATTGCTATAAAATTTCTACAAGAATTATTCATGACAGATTCCAGAAACCAGAGATGACTGAGGCATACAGCAGAGCAGTGTAGAATATTCAAAAGTGTGTTTCAGGATGCCCAAATATATAACCTACTGAAAGCCAAGAGAGCTGAAGCGTGAGGGGAAAATAAGACAAACAAAGCTGACCAGGGAAACACAGGGAGCAATGAAAGAACAGATAAAGGCATACAAGACACATAAATCAATGGGGTCGTTGCTCTGAGCAGGGATAAACAAGTCTAAAAATAACCAAATAAAGGGATGATCACAAAAGCCAATGTTGAAAATATAGAGAAAATTGCAGAAGCTATAAGGACAAACCATAACAGATTTGACAAATATATGAGGAACAAGAGGTCAGTGGGAGAGACTGTCACCTCCATATGTGGTTGGGAGAGGAAGTCAGTGGCAGAGGCTGCTGGGAAGCCAGTGCTGCCTTTCCCTTGGTGTTCTTGCAGAGAGACCACAGGGAACATGCCAGAAACAGAGGGAAGTGTCCTGGAGGCAGAATCTGAAAAATTAATGAAACAAAGGATGGGAACAGAGCAGGTTAAGAAAGAAAAAGAAGAAAATAGGGCAGCTTAACAGTAGGCTTCAGGTCTGGTAGCCTGTTTTCCAGGTTTCTGAAAGACATGGATTTTATTTTTTTTTTTTAACTCTCTCACTCCATGAAGTCTACAGTACATGAAGTGTATTTAAGCTACGTGAGGTATACAGTTGAAAGGCAGAAGGAAGCCAGTGCAAGACAGTATTTTAAAGGTTTTAAAAGAAAAAACATTGCAGTAGTAGATTTATTAAGTGTAAATCCAAGTACAGACAAAACCAAATTCGGGGTTATATAATAACTGATTAAAATTAATTAGGAAAGAGTTTACAAAAGCTGAGTTGAAGTTAACTAATTATGGGACAAGGATAAATGGCTACAAATTGAAAGAGGGGAAATTCAGACTGGATATTAGGAAGAAGTTCTTCACAGTGAGGGATGAGATCCTGGAACAGGTTACCCATAGAAGTTGTGGATGCCCCAACCCTGGCAGTGTTCGAGGCCAGGTTGGACAAGGCCTTGAGCAACTTGGTCTAGTAGGAGGTGTCCCTGCCCACAGCAGAAGGGTTGGGACAATATTATCTTTAAGGTCTTTTTTAACCCAAACCATTCTGTGATTCTGTGAACTAGCATAATTGATTTCTTTGGAAAAATTGAATATTCCCAAGCCTTAGTGTTGGACCCAATAATTGAAATATGGAAATATTCGTTTTTGTAGTTGCTGATGTGTCCTCCATTTTAATTCTATGAGAACAGGCACTGAGAATAGATTAATAAAGTTATAAACTAAAGTCAAGTTCACAACTTTACTTGAATAGCTGAGTTGCAAATAGTTAATGAGATTTATAAAAACATCAAAGTCATCAGGCAGCTAACTGGAATTGATTTCCATTGCCATTTATGCATTTTCCAGGGGGCCCTGAATCCCAAGTAATGCCTTAGATTCTCACAAACTTTATAAAATATTGTGTAGAAGACCATAAAGCTGTGAAAAACCATTAAAGATGGCAAATCTGGCAGTAAAAACAATTTATTTCTACCTTTCACCAATAATTTCTATCTAAAAAATCATGCAGTTCTTCTGAGATGCCAATTCAAAAATTAAACAAAGTTCAAAACAAAATAGATGTTATTTATTATCCCCCTGTCCTCTGCCTCATTTCCTATGCTTTTGTCCATTCCAAAGTTTCTGTTTTGGGGCATTACTAGATGAAAACTGTTACAAGTATTTAGTGTTCTTAAATGAAAAGAGATTGGGGCAGGGAAGTGTTAATGTTCTGGCTTTAGAGTGACAAACTGGCCAAGGTTGGACGGGGTTTGAACAACCTGGTCTAGTGGAAGGTGTCCCTGCCCATGGCAGGTGGATTGGAACTAAAGTTCCTTCCAAACCAAAGCATTCTATTATTCTACTAAAAATTCAAGGTTGTGTGAATGTCAGTGGCCAAAAATTTTCACAGTTGCTCATCTACAGGTCCCCTTTTAGCTCAGACTCCCTGAAGTGTCATCTTTACCTCTTAAAATGTTCTAAGAGAAAGAAAGGAAATCCTGGGGATTTCTGGAGCTGAGCCTACTCACATCTTTGAAAATAAAGATCAGGATTTTGAAAAAATATAATTTAATGATAATGGCATTGAAGAGGTTATAGTGAGGGTAATATGCATCCCAAAGAAAAGAAACAGAAACCAAGAAAGCAATAAATGTTAACCTATCTGCTTAAATCAAATTGAACTGATACGCAAATTTCTAAAGTCTGCCTGAGCCTCAGGATGTGACCTCTTCCTGTTTTCCAGGAAGAAAACGCTATTAGACACCTAAATGAAACAGGTTGTTCCCTACTTGTCCAGACACTTCCCTGGGCACTACACATACTCTGAAATTCCATTTCTGAGGGAAAGCTCATGTGCTTTCTCTCGGAGCTCCATATGGAGAGTTTAAGTAGACAGCTACTGAAATCTCATAGTACCAGGGGAAACACTAAAATAATCCTAGAGTGGTCCAAACTACAACAAATGGTGCTTCCATTTTGCCCCAGGTTTTATGCACTGTCCAGACTGATGGAGATTGAATTCCTGTTTCTTCCTTAACTGTGATGATGTGGGATGTTTTCCATGGAAATATATCCTACATTTCCTCTAGGTTCTGGGTAGCTGGGTCCTAACCAAGAGAAGGACTCAGGACAAAAGGCAGAACCATCATTTGTCAGTGAGCAGTAATGGTGATATAGGGACAAGGATTTCTGCTATATTTATAGGTTTTACATTGAAGCATCTTTGGGTAGAAACAAATACAGTTCAAGGAGAAAATAAAAGAAACCTTCTTTCCAGGTTTATGGCTCTTAAAATTAGTGGAGGTTTGGGCTTTTACTTTACACCACTGCCTGTGGTGTATCAGAGTTTCTTGCATCCAGCTGCACCAGGGATTATCTTCTATAAGAGGATGCTCTTCCTCAGAGTATGCCGCACGACCTGCTGGATGGAGCATGGTTCTGGTATCTGGACATTATGGATCTATTCCCCTCTAGCCTGCACCAGTAGGCCTCAACTTTGATGTTGGTGTCTGGAAACCGTATCCCATTAGGACTGCTCTCCAGCTCCCAAGTGAGGCACATTGTAATCTGGCTGGATGGACACACTTAAAACTCATTCAGTATTTCTCTATAGCGTTAATGGAGGGAGGTGTTTTTAGGCATGCTGGATTAGACTTTAAAGACCCCTGCAGTCTCTACACAGAGACAGAGGGGTAGCAGTTTAAGTAATTGGGATGCAAAGCTGCTGGGATGCAATTAAGTTAGACCAAGATCAAGACCATGAAGACCATAAAGCACATCTGTAGCACTAAATGTGGTGAAAACTATTTTTCAGTGGCCTGTCAAGAGAATGGGAAGCATTATTAGAGTGGAAGAAGGTGATAAGAGGTCTTGAGTGTTTTGTCATTGGGATAAAGGGATCAAGAATATAATATAAAATGGCAAGTTATAAGTAGATATGCAGAAAGGGCTATAAAGAACAATTTAAATGTCCCAAAACTAGTTAATCACTTAAAGGAAGAAGACTAAAAACTGATATAGCTTGACTAATGTTTATAATCACACAATAAAAAAAGTTCAAAGAGAAACTTCTTTGAAAAAAAGTAATGTGTGAGAACATTTACTCTGAACAGGTTATAGAGGTTACATGGTGGGGGTCAAATTAAAAAAACATGGATCATATGACCTTAGAGAAGCAAGTGACTACTTTGGTGGAAGACCAGGACTCTGAAATACTATTTATGTTACAATGCATTGAAATGATTGATGAGGAAGTGGTACTCAACTTTGAAAAGTCTGACTTCCTTTGTCGACAAAGGATTTTTGTTTATTGTTTAATTTTTCTTCAGTGTGAGAACATTTGCAACACTGGCCATGAAAACTGTTGGTTTTGGTTGTGTTGAGGATCTTGCTTTCCTCTTTATCTGACCCTGTAGTGTAATAGAGCAAAACAGAGGAGAATTTAAGAGTATTCATGATTATTATTATTATTAATAATAATAATAATAATAATGTAACAACCAGCGGCATTAAGAATGTGGTCATATTTTCATTATTAAAACAGCATTAAAATATACCTTAACCTGAGCACAAACAAAATCTTACTGAATATTTCAAAATTATGAAGCATTACTGTTGTACTGATAGGTTACAGATAGGATAAGATTGCCGTTTTTTTTAACTACATTCATCTGCCTTAGAGTATTACATGTAGAAGAGAAAAAAGAATGAGAAAGAAAAACACACATTTGTATCAGTTCTGAAACTGTTATGCTGGCATGTGCATGTGACATTTTCAGGCAAGTAATAGTCATTTGCAATTTCATGGGTTTTATAAGTGTCCTCCCCCTTGGTCATTATTGTCTAAGAAGCATTTCACTTTCAAAACATTCATTCTGAGAACAGCAACATGGTGTAGAATTAGTATATATGACTAAATGAAATCTGGAGGATAGTGTAATAATTTACCTCTTTTCTTTTTACACAGTGTTTATGGATGTCCTTTGGCAAAAAAAAGAAAAACACAAGATAAACAACCCCAAGAACCAGCCCCCAAAAGAAAACCCTTTGTGGTTAAAGCAGACAACTCTTCAGTAGATGAGTGCTATGAAACTGATGGAACAGAGGAAATGGATGAAAAGGAAGAGGAAGAAGAGGAAGAGGATGAAGAAGAAGAGGAATATTCTGATGATAATGAGGAGCAAGGTGATGAGGAGGAGGATGATGAGGAGATAGATCGAGAAGAAGAAGAGGAGATTGAGGAGGAAGAAGAGGAGGATGAAGAGGAAGGTGAAGATGTGGAGGATGAAGAGGAGGAGGAAGAAGAGGAGGAGGAAGAAGAGGAGGAGGAGGAAGAACGTGGTAATAATCAGAGTATTAGTAAAAAGTAAACAATGTGTGTTTTCTGGGTTAATATTCTAGTGTGGTGTGTGAGGATTTAGCTGTGTGGTTCTCATTAAAGCTAATGGAAGTCATGCAGTTAAATCTCTCTGCTCCACACTGAAAATATACCCCACTGTGTTCTCCTAACATCTATTTTAATAAGTCTGTCTTCCAAATATTTTTTAATACACCAGCACTCACATTTCAAACAAGGAGGGTGGAGGTGTGTTTGTGCTAAAAATGCTTGCATAAAATGTAATCCTAGTACTGGATTAATGCATGCAGTTACCAGGAGAACATTCACAAAGGTACAAGCAAAGCATCGGCTACAGCTGGGTGCCTGTACTGATCGTTTGCAAGTGTGTTTGCTAGATCTGCTTATAGAATGTCAAAGATTGCCCACATAAATTCTGTCACAAGTTTGCAGATAATTTTTGTGTGCAAAAGTGGACCTGTTCCCTTCAAAAATTTTGCCCCATACTTCCCCCTACCCCAAGAAACTATTCAGAATTAACTATTATAATATACTTTGATTCTTTGAGACTTGAATGCTGTGTGCTTTAGTTGATTCTAGTAAAAATATAGAGAGTGACAGGTTTACATCAATAACGTCTTTCTAAAATGTATGTATTTTGGTTATCATACCATGGCATAAATGCCATTTAGACATACAGGTCAGTGGTAGTAACTAAATTAATGCAATAGCAATGTGATTAGCCTATTCAGCTTTCTCTTTTTTTGGGATATTGGACTTTACATAACCAGTACTTTCAAAATATGTGTTTAGTGTCCATTTACTCAAGAGTCCATATGCTGATGACAGACATCATAATGCACTGGGGTGAAATGAAGGAATCATGCAAAAATTAATGAGCTATCTAAAAAGTATTTTGTTCCCATTTTCAGGGAACACGTTTTTGGTTGGGTAGATTCACCTTTCTAACCAATAAAAATATAAGAAAAGCTTTCAGCACTCCTCAGTTGGATTCCTCTTAGGAACCAGGTATGAAAGTTGTATGACTTTTGTTTCAGCATTCTGTAAGGTCAGATCTTAAATCTTAAAGAAAGACTTTGAAAGTATTCTTTCCATTTGGGCAAGATGGTGGCCAGCTGGGTGGCTATAACATTTTCTCAGATACTGCATCTGTAGCATTTCCTCAATTGCCTGAATTTGCCACAAAATTGGTAGAGAATAAATGGTGAGTCTTAAAAGTTACATGAGTTTGATGCAACAGGGAAGCCATTTCCTTTTGCAGGGAACTCTGCTGTTTCAGAACCTGGAAGAGAAGCTGTGTTAAATTAGGCTGATGTGCAGCTGCTGTTGCTCTCCTGGTGGGCAAGCACAGGATGTCCAGCAGTTTCTTTAACAAATCATGGTGACTGAGTTTGTTGATGCTTAGGTTATGGTGCAACTGCTGCTGTGATTTCAGCTGACATTAAAAACTTTGAATCTACACTATCAAAAATTATAAAAGGAAAAGAAAAACCCTAAGCAAAACTCAAGAGCTCAAGAAAATTGTTTCTGCCAAGCCAGCAGGCTTGACACTCAGTTTATTTTTCTAAGATAATGAAACACAGTGGTTTACTTATTCCAACACAGTTACACATGCAGTTAGTGGTCCTAATCAATGTGAAGAGGCTGACATTGCTTTTTGACTGCTTTCCTTCCATATATAGTAGGCTGTGGTTAAGAACTGCAAAAAAATCACAAAGGTACCTCTGTAGCTGCTCTGCATATTACCTGGAATTAAAACTTATATAGGTCAAGTTTTTCTTTGGATTCCATGCTATTCCAGTAATAAAACAAATGTACATTAATAAATATATATATATATATTCTAAGTAAAAAAACATTAAGAAAAATTCTTCATAAAATTGGAAAAGTGATAATAGAATTTTATTAGAAAGGTATTTAATGATCCTCTTCAGTATCGACATAGTTATCACTACGCAACAGTCCCAGTTAGAGCAAGATTTATAAGAAAGAATTCCTAGCAATTAATGAAGAAGGCGGTATGGAGTTCCTTATGTCTATGCCAAGGAGTGGAGAGTGATAACAGTTTGGTTTTGGTGAGGTCTAAAAGCTAATCAATAAATCAGATTTTTTAAAATAGTATATTTCCTATTGATTCCAATAGGGATCCTGAAGTTTCACTTTATTCTTCTTGTAGCAAAAGTTATTGGTGGAATTTGGACTTCTGATTTTCTAGGGAAAAAGAGTGCAAAATTAGGTGTTCTTAAACTTTATGGTCTAAATATGACTCTTGCCTTTATCTGTTGACTACATGGAAAACTAGGTCTCTCAGCTATGAATTTAGTTATTACAATCACTTACTGCTCACTACAATGTAGGTATTGTAGCAAACCACCCTGTAAGTCATCTTAGCAGGAAGTCTGAATGTGTCTTAGTATTCCTATCCCTAGAAACAAAATGCAGAATTTATCCACTGGTCACCAGCATGTCTGACAGTTCTCAAAAAGGTTTCTGTCATTGGTTGGTGCTATAGCTCATAGCAGTTCAGAAAATTTCCGTGAGTAACTATAGCCTAGGTGAACAAAAGAGTTGAAATCTTGAGTATTGGTGACAGAAGGTTAAAATCATAAGTATTGGTGACAGAAGAATTCCTCAACAAAGATAGAATAGGACTACAGAGGAAACAATTGGGGAGGATGGGGAAGGGAGAGGGTGAGAGCGTATGGGTAATGGTATTTTACTGGTTTTTAGGCCAAATTCAGTTTTCTTTTAGAAAAGGGTAAATCCTGTGAAACAGAGGTGCATCACTGGTGTGTCATTGCCCATACTTTTTTGGTTTAAGAGAAAGTGAATTTCAGGTGGGATTCTCAGAGGATATAGGTAATATAAAGGTAATGTAGATAAACAGTTCTTATTGAAAATACTAGAGCATTCACTGAAATCATCATAGCCTTTGAAAATTGCATCTTTGTAGCCTTGTCATTGATAAACTAAAGGACTTGGAGAACACAGATGTATCCTTAGGAAACAGTCTCACAAATCTCAAAATAACAAGTTAAAATTAAAAGGAGAAAAAACCTCAAACTATTTGAGATGAGTCCCAAATTCTGTGCTCGTTTTTCTGTACGCAGTCCTTTGAACCAAAATAATTGCTTAAAACTCTTGATCAATGGCTAGCATACCCTCTTAAGTTTTCCATTAAATCTGAATCTCTCTGAAGAACAGATATCTGTCCATCTATCTGAGAAGACACTTGAAAAACCCTTATATTCAACACATCCACTAAAGGAAAGATGAATCTTTGTTATTTCCCTTATATCCCAGGAAAAAATGACAGATAGGTGACCTGTGTTATGATAACATAACCTGTAAGTTGCAATACAAATGGGAAGGAGTAAGAGTAAACACTGCTTTTGGAGCGCCCCTTCTCTGTGATGACAACTGCTGAGAACCTTTGGAATTCAAAGGAGACACAGTACAGGTTTTTTAATAATAAAAACTAGCATAGGAACATAGGGATAGATATTCTACCTGTTTTCTTATTTCATAGCATCATAGAATTGTTTAGGTTGGAAGAGACCTCTAAGATCATCAAATCCAACTGTATTTCTTTAAATTATAGGATTGTTTTTAAAAAACTCGTAATATATTTGTGTTTTTTCTTTTACTTGCATAAACTCAATGCAGACAGATAGACCCTGAAAATAAGAAATATACCTGGAAGCTCTGTTAAGACTGTTAGTGCCCTCCACTGTCTTCCTTATCCCCTCTGAAGTGCTTCTGAAGTACTTATGTCCTCTAAGCTAGAGGAGAAGCAAATATCAATTTAAAAGATGAAAGAAGCTCATGTGCTGAGGAAAGCATGGTGGCACACAGCTTTCCAGCTGTGCATGCTGCTGAAAACACTCTTGATAAAGTAAACATCTTCATAAAATGAAGACAACATATCTGTATTAGCAAGGTTATCTGTCAGCCTGCTGACCACTAATCATATTCATTTAGTTAAACTGTTAGCAGGAAAGTGGTCATCTGTTTGGTGAACACAGTGGGTGTTCAGTATTAATCAGAGCAGGGAGCTACACTCACGTGTACCTCACAGGAAAAACACCTAATAGAAGTAAATTATAGCTTTAAATTAAGAAGCCAGAAAGCATAATTTCACTGCTTAGGGCAATATATATGGAAAAAAGTTTATTTTCCAAGGCCAAAGAAGACTAAATAAATACCAGATGGTTACAAGGTGAAGCATATCTACACTCTGCTGTATTGCACCTTGATAAAGAATATAGCCTTTGCTTAGAGTGTCTCATCAATAATAATCTGAAGAACAGAAAAAAACTAGAGTTGCTGTGGAAGACATTTATCCTGGCCACTGCATTGGTGTCCCCTGGATAAGAAGTTAAAGTTTCCTTTCTGGTGTAGTTATGAAGTGCTCCAGCCTGGGAATCATTGGGTCAAATGACATCATAAGAACTTTTACTGATACCTTCTTTTTGCATTGAAGATGCAGGTGTTGTGCTGTTTAGCTGGTTATCTTTCCTATAGAGAGATTCAGACTAAGCATTTTTGCTGAAATTTTTATTTTTTAAATAATGCATTTAAAATGTTTGGAACAGGTAGTTCAGAGCTGGAAATCTCAGGGTTGATGGAGTAGGGTGGGGAAACTGCTAGCTGGTGAATACCCTCTGGATACTTTTAGTTCTTGTGGGAAAAGTTCAGATCATTTTATTACTGTTATGATGTGTTTATAGTTGTTTGATTGATTGCTTAAATATGACTCAAGCGTTAGTTTAGTAAACTTTTGCTTACTGCTGAGTTCCATCCTCAAGGTCTTTGCTCTTTGCTGCTCATAGACAATATAATTTAAACTCATGAAACGGCATTATTTAAGCATTATTTTCTAATTCTCTGAAGTGAGACTGGGTCTGATGCTGAGCTTGTTTGCATCAAGACAAATTAAGAGTAGCTTTATGCCAGTAGAGTTCTGTTTACATGAGATGGGGTGTTGCACATGTCATCTCTAACTTTTCCTCCCCTTGAAGAACTGTTTTAGAAGACTTCATTCTATGTGAATGTTTAATTCAGAGGCTCAGTAAACTTTCTGGGCTGTGTCTAGAAACTTTATGTAGCCCTTTTTATCTTAACCTCCACGTTTAAAGTTAGGAATGTACTTCAGTATTATTCTCACATAGAGATTTGCATATTTTCCTCCCTTCCTACAAATAAAAGGCCTTAAATGATAATGTGAAATATCTGATCCTTAAAGAGCAAATGATTCAGTTATAGCTTTATGCAGTGTAAAGAAATTATCCACCTTTGATGAGACAGAATATAGATCTCTGTCACACACAAATTTTGTTGATGTCAGCAGAAATTCTGTAGAGGACATTGGGATTCTTAGAGAGTTTAGGGTCTGAACTGAAGGCCTTAGTAAAAGCGCCATGGAACAAATTTGGCACCACATCTGATTTCAATGCTGCTTCATCATGAAACTGTTTTATGTGGCGTGGCGTTGCTTGTTTGTATTTTTAGTACACTAAACCTTTCCTTCAGTGTTAGCTGAACATGAGATGTTAGGCCCATTGTAATGTCAAATTGGTTCAGGGCTAATCTGTGATCAAACCTTTCTCTAGTCTTGCCAGAGCAGTATGTCCACAAAGGAACCATGTCTCAGCAGTGCTGCTTTGGATTCTCACAGGCTGCAGCCCTCAAGAAGAGGCTGTGTAGAGGTTGCCTTTTCTGCATTTCCATTGCATCCTTCTGTCTGCAGAAAAATGCAGAGTGGATCCTTGATTTTGCCTATTTCATTTTTTGTCTGGACAAATCATATAGTGAAATTAATTCTTTCTGGACTAAGATGAATTGGAGAAGAAATTAAAGTGCTGTAGTCTTAAAGCTGTGTTCCTATTCTCATTTAGACTCTCTGTAACGTGTTCACTGCCAATGATCTCCTGGTTTTCTCACAATTGTGCCAAGAAGCCAGTTGCTTATGTGTTGTAGTTCTTAATAGAACCAATAGTGAACTCATATAGCAGCTCCTTGCATCCATATTTGTAAACATAATGACCTGGTGTTGTTCTAGAAGGTCTCACACCTGGGATATGTCACTTTTAGAAACATATTCACGGGTTGTACAGACCTGAACTCTTCATGCTTTCACTTTGAATTCCTTTGCCTTTCACAGTGCTACTTCAAAGGCTGCATTGCCCACTCTGTACTTCACCTTACACAGTGACCACAGACTCTGTATGAATCCTTCTTGACACTACAGATGTAATGATTCTATAAAATAACTTTTGCTTGGTTAGTGTTAGAGGTTTCTGTTTTTTCTCTTGTGTTCAGAATGTATCTCTATGAATTGTGATCACCCTATTAATTCACAATTCTCACTGGGCTTACAGTGTTTATCATAACAGAGTGAACCTAAACAGTAGCATTTCACTCTGAAAAGAAGAAAATTTTATTTGGTAGCTGTAGAGTTAATTTTACCTTACTAAGAGTTTCTCACAGAAATAATAAAATGAAATAAAATTACAGACTGGATTGATAATTTCTTCTGATCCATATCTGTTCTCACAAATCAAATTTGCAGTCCTAGCAAATGCCTCAAGTCACATAAATTTTGTTTAACTGAGATAAATAAACCTAACAAAGCATTCTTTTGAAACAAAAACATTGATGTGTAATGAACATATATATATGTAATTCTGAATACTTTTGTATTATGGAAGCATTTCTTCCTCATTTTGCAGGTCTCAGAACAATTCAGTTTTGTTCTTTTGTCACCTATATACCATATGACACAGTCCTTTTGTACCATAAGAGTTGTTTTCCCTTCTGTAAATTTATCTGTTCTGAGGTAGGGGGGTTTTTTTTGGTGGTTGTTGGTTTTTTGGTTATTTGTGGGGGTTTTTTTGAGAGTAGAGACTGTGGGAGCTACAGTTCATGAGCTGGACAGCAAGGAAGGCCAAATCATTTAGCAGAAGAGAAAGACAACTAAGGATAGAAAGGAAACCACCTAAAGGAGGCTGAGTTTGGTCAGTGTAGTTGAAATCCTCAGAATTATTTGGCACATTAAAGCTTCATACAGAAACTACTGAAAATAGTCACTAACATTAGGCATGTCAAGTATCCATAACACCACGTAGAAACCATGGCAGATATTATATGCTTTTTGCAGTAAATATTACTGCTTTAGCAAAAATTTGTGGTGGCTCTGTCAGAGGAAGTTAACAGGATTGACAACTCAAGACGTAGTGGGGGGTTTTTCAGATGAATTCATCATCTGATAGTTCTGTCATCCTAAAAGCTTAATTTTGCAGGCTATACTATTGATAGGAAGAGTAAGTAATAGTATTGCTGTCACACTAAAGGAACACCACAGAAGACCTGAATTCACAATTACAAAAGCAAACAAATCAAGCAGCCATTTTCTCCCTTGTACTCTGCAGACATGGATTACTGACAGAACAAGGGAAAGGTCTGTGTGGCATGAACACTTCCAGTCACCTAACACGGGAGTGTTGGCAAAGGTGCCCAGGCCCGTGTCAGGTTAGGGTTCTGTCGTTACCTTTTCCAAAGCATATGTGGTGAGATTCCTTACTTGTCATATATAGTTTTAAGGCATGATATGCAAATGCTTTTCTTCTGGTTTCTATTGTATCAAATCTATTGTTTCACCAACTGCCTGCACTTATTATAGAAATTCTCTATAAACAAGAAGAATCTGCTAAACATATAAACTCTATAATGAACTGGGCTGAAGTTTTTACAGAAAACTGTCATTCTGTCATCTGCAATAATTAAAATATTTTCTTTATGTTCAATTTTAAAAGCTGCCATCTAGTGGAAAGTTAAAAATTGATTATTCTTCTATTGCAATATGTTGAAAAAAACTTTGCCCTCAGATCAATAAGAGCAAAAAATATTTTAAAAAATAATAGTGGAAATAGAGAATAACAGATCATGATTATCAGACTGTAAGGAAAAGGGCTGGAGTTGAACTTACAAAAAGTATACTAAAATTCATCATAGTGTTTCTTAATCATGTAATGAGTGCAGTCTGTGAATGTACTCTGAAAATGCAGCCAGAAAGGACAAATTTTAAGTGAATAGAAACTGGAATACTTTTTTAGGAGCCAAGGATCCTGCTACAGTTGTGGAATGTAATCAGTGTTTCAATATAGAATGGAGTGGAAGTTCTGTCCCAGTCTGAAACACAGGTGCCTGAGTAAATTTTGAGAGGTGAGGCAGAAGTTCAGTGCCACATGTCCTTCTTTGCTAACATAGAAGGTTTGGAGACTAGACCAGAGACTGCTTTGCATAAGCAACACTTGTACACGTTCTAATGGAGCTCTCTCACTCCCTTGAAAAAATATTCAAGAACTGTTGTAGACCAAAGAGGGTAATTCTTCTGGGAAAGCAGGACATGCTGCGTTCTGTCTTTGCTCTAAGGACATTCTCACCATCTCATGGCTTGACTTAGTCTTCTGTTTTCTGCTTCCTAATGGAGCTGGAATCCGGTTTAGCTTTTTTGTGGTGACTGGCAAACGTTCATGGTGTTGAATTCACATAAGCTGTGAGAGTTTATATTCTTAGTCTTATAGTTCTTTAGCGAGTGACCCACTAAACAATGTATTTCACCTGGGCGATGGGCAGGAAGGGGTAAGCAGAGGAAATACAGAAGGAAACAGGCAATTCTCCCCTTGGGTGCAAATTAGGCAAGGCGGTTCATGGGAAGCTGTTTTCTTTCAGGTGTGTGTAAGAGCATTCCTATTGGATTAGGTTTCTCTGAGAACTTATGTATAAAAAGACCTAACATGCAGAATTTTTCGGGGCTTAAATGTTAGATAGGTAGAGAGCTTCTTAAGGCTGGAGCTGTTTTAGTACATGTAGAAGCAGAGCCTTGAACAGTTGATCAGTGTGAAGATGTCTCCAAGGGTTAAGCCAGATAAGCATAGATTGTCACCAAGAAAAACAGAGATATGACTGTTCCTTTCTATACAACATACCACATGAGCAGTCTAATCTGAAAGTCTTGTAAAAATTACTGCTGCTACTCATAAGATCTTTTGTAAGTGATTCATGTTGAAATCTCCATTAAAGATATGGTATGCATTTAAGAATAAATTTGATTCAATGGCTGGAGGGTCATCTGACACAGAAATGGAAACGATAAGTTCCAAATGAAAAGGGAGGATGGGGTTTATGCTGAGTAAAAAATGCAGAAAAAATATAAAGGAATTATTAGGAGGTCAGCATGAGAGT